>NC_016091.4:30114947-30181182 GCF_000004515.6 Glycine max
TAGTCGGAGCCCCATGAATTGTGCTTTCATTCCATCCATCCTCCACCAAAGAGTTTGGAGCCATGCTTCATGATTGACTAGTGAGGACCCTCAAGTTCAATCCTCCATCCTCGCCTTTTTTTCGGAGCCTCATGAATTGCGTTTTCGTTCATGCATCCTCCACCAAAGAGTTTTGAGCCATGCTTCATGATTGACTAGTGAGGACTCTGTAGTGCAATCCTCCATCCTCGCCTTTTATTCGGAGCCCCATGAATTGCACTTTCATTCATCCATCCTCCACCAAAGAGTTTGGAGCCATGCTTCATGATTGACTAGTGATGACCCTCTAGTGCAATCCTCCATCCTCGCCTTTTTTTCGGAGCCCCATGAAGTGCGTTTTCGTTCATGCATCCTCCACCAAAGAGTTTGGAGCCATGCTTCATGATTGACTAGTGAGGACCCTCTAGTGCAATCCTCCATCCTCGCCTTTTATTCGGAGCCCCATGAATTGCGTTTTCGTTCATGCATCGTCCACCAAAGAGTTTGGATCCATGCTTCATGATTGACTAGTGAGGACCCTCTAGTGCAATCCTCCATCCTCGGCTTTTATTCGGAGCCCCATGAATTGCGTTTTCGTTCATGCATCCTCAACCAAAGAGTTTGGAGCCATGCTTCATGATTGACTAGTGAGGACCCTCTAGTGGAATCCTCCAGCCTCACTTTTTATTCGGAGCCTCATGAATTGCGTTTTCGTTCATGCATCCTCCACCAATGAGTTTGGAGCCATGCTTCATGATTGCCTAGCGCGGACCCTCTAGTGCGATCCTCCATTCTCCAATGTGTTCTTCACTGTCAAGTGCGGACCCTCTTGACTGGGAATTGTGATCTTTGTTATTTTCCCGATTGATTCCTTTGCCAAACGTGTATATTATATTATTGTTATTTTTGTATTTTGTTTTGTGTTGTGCAGAAAAAAGAAGGAGTAGAGACGAGAGTCGTCATGGGCTAATCACGAAAAGGGCAAGAAGGACGAAATCAGTGTCTTATCTTTGCTTTCCTCTTATCTCCGATAAAAGGTAAGTAAAGAGGGGTAACTGTCATACCCTAATTTCGTCCGGGGATTATTACTTGATGATATGCAACCTTTGATTGGCCGCTTCAAGATACTTGGCACCCTTTGTTGCACGAAATGTAAGTCCCGAGACACGCCAGAAATCAAAGGGAAGCAGGGTTACACGATCCGTGAAATTCCGTAATGTGGCGGAAATAAAAAAGAGGTGTTGTGCAATCTGTGAGTTTCCGTAACTTCTTCGAAAGCTAAAAAAGAGTAAATACATGATCCGTAAGGATTCGTAACCTTACGGAAAGAAAATAAGTATGTTGCGAAAGTTGTAAAGTTTCGTAACGTTACAGAAAAAGAATTACCAAAAAAAGTAAAGGGGGGTGCATTTAGTAAAAAGGGGGGTACAAATAGCAATCAGGCCCACTTGGGCCTTCCAGATTCTTCCTCCAGAAGGTGGTTGCTTCTGGAGGAAGCAACCTTGCCCGCCTAGGCGAGCTGGGTGGCAAACTTCTCCCCTATTTTTCTATAAATAGGGGGAGGAGTGAAGAGGAAAAGGGTTCAGCCTTCTTGGCACTTTGTATTCTCTTAAATTTGCTGAGGAAAATTGTTTCCGTGAAGAAAATCCAAGCCGAGGCGCTTCCGTAACATTTCCGTAACGTTTCTGTGAGTAATTACGCGAAGGTTTTCAACTGTTCTTCGACATCCATCGTTCTTTCTTCGTTTTCTTCGGTCTTCAACTGGTAAGTACCCCAAACCGAGCTTTTCAATTCATTCTATGAACCCGTGGTGGTCCACATTTTGTTTCATGTATTTTTATTCTCGTTTTCATTTACTTTATGTACCCCCTTTTGACGTGCTTCAGTCATTTATTTAAGTCATTTCTCGCCTAATCAAAAAAATAAAATAAATTTCCATCGATCATTTGATTTGTAATATTTGTTAATTTCTGTTAAAATGAATTCCGACCGTTCGGTCGTGCCGTAACCACGTTGGAAATAAAAAAAGAGGTAAAATAATAATATAATAATCAAAAAATACCTTTTAGTAAAATGAAGCGAAAAAATCAATCGGACGTTTTCTCTTTGGGATTTTTCATTCTTAATCGAATTGACTAATAACTAAAGTAAAACTAAGGCTAAAATCAACTCGCCTAGTCAAGCTCGTCCACAAAAAAGTCACTAAAAAGGGTTTGAAAGTTTATCATTTAAGTTTTCCTTATCAAGTAAATGGATCATTTTTAAGGTCCAACGTCTTAAAATGATCACCTTTCAAGTAAAAAGAATCGCTTGATTCACTCTTAAGAAAGAACTACGTAAGTCTGACTTCCTCTTCAATGGAGGGTATGTAGGAGCAAAAGCCCCGCTTTTGTCGACCTCAAAATAATAAAAAGAAATAAAAGTAAAAGTAACACAATTTCCACAATTCTAAAAAATGAGGCTGTTGTCCTTTGAGACAAACGTGAGAGGTGCTAATACCTTCCTCAAACGTAAATACAATTCCCGAACTTAGAATTTTCATTTTGACCGGTTTCCTTTGGTTTTTCCGACGTTTTCCACACATAGACGTTGGTGGCGACTCCGCGCATCTTTCCTCCTTTGGAAAGCGCACACGTGAGCCTCGCCTCACACGCCCGCAAAAGGGCATTTGCGACAAATACCCGTCAAGATCTAGCTAAGATGGGGATACGATCATAGTTGCATCCAAGGTCTGATGGGAAGAAAATTTACTTGCCCCCAGCTTCTCATACTTTGTCCAAAAAGGAGAAGATAAGTTTTTTTCAGTGTCTTTGTCGGGTGAAGGTTCCACAAGGATACTCTTCAAATATTAAGAGCCTTGTGCAGTTGAAGGAGCTTAAGCTTGTAGGGTTAAAGTCTCACGATTGTCACGTGTTGATGCAACAATTGTTAGCCGTGGCTATATGAGACATCTTACAAAACAAAGTCAGGTTAGCCATAACTCGCCTGTGCTTTTTCTTCGATGCCATATGTAGCAAAATCGTTGATCATATCAAGTTTGATGAGCTATAAAATGAGGCTGCAATTATATTGTGCCAGTTGGAGATGTATTTCCCCCTGCTTTCTTTGACATCATGATTCACTTGATTGTGCATCTGGTAAGAGAAATCAAATGTTGTGGTCCTGTTTATTTGCGGTGGATGTACCCGGTTGACCGATTAATGAAGATCTTAAAAGGGTATACAAAGAATCTATATCATCCAGAAGCATCTATTGTTGAGAGGTACATTGCAGAAGAAGCCATTGAATTTTGTTCATAATACATTGAGAAGGCAAAACTTGTTGGCCTTCCTGAGTCTTGGCATGATGACAAAGTGGGTGGTAAGGGTTCAAGAGGACTGCATGTGATCACTCCAAATCTAGAAGATTTGTTACAAGCTCACTTGTATGTCTTGAACAACAGTAATGAAGTTTTGCCATACATACTTAAGCATGAAGCTTTAGTCAAACAGAATAATCCAAAAATGTCAAAGAATTGGGTGTTGAAAAAGCATAACAAGACTTTCTATGATTGGTTTAAAGATACAATCTTTGCAAATGAAAATGATTCAGAAACATTAAGAAAGCTAGCAAATGGGCCTAAAAGAAATGTTATAACTTGACAAGGATACGACATAAACAAGTATTCATTTTACACAAAAGCACAAGACGACAAAAGTACAATGCAGAACAGCGGGGTCACCCTAAGGGCTGATTCTCAACACTTCGCAAGTGTGCATGACGCTAATCCTTGTGTAGCTTCCATCCCTTACTTTGGGTTCATTGATGAAATTTGGGAGTTTAACTATGTGAAATTTACTGTTTGTGTTTTCAAATGTAAATGGGTTGACAACAACACCGGTGTGCGAACCAATGATAGAGGATTTACGTTGGTAGACCTAAAGAAACTTGGTTACCACAATGACCCTTTCATCATGGCAGAACAAGCTAGACAAGTATTTTACGTGCAAGACCCTTGTGATGAAAGTTGGTGCGTGGTTCTACAGGGCAAAACAATTTGGTGTTAATGTAGAAGATGATGATTCATACATGGACACCTATGTTAGTCCTCTGTCCATACAAATCACTCCTAATGTTGTCGGAGAAGAAGAAGCTAATCACGTTCATGCTAATCGTAATGATCATGATGAAGGAGAATTAATTAACATCGTCTAATGTAATTTTCTATTTATATATTTGATTTTGCTAGATTCATTTGCTAGATTTTTCTACATAAGTCATATAATTTATTGAGGTGAAATTTGAAGACCAATGTATTTATCACATTAAGTTGAATTGGACTAATGCTGCAATTATTAAAATTTTTGAAAATTTTCACATTAAGTTACATAACCTACTAAACATATTATTGACATCGATTAATATTTAATCCACATTTATATTTGATGATTGGTTTGTGTGATTGGCTTACTAATTGCATTATTGAAAACATGCATATATTTGATGAAAGCTTTGAGAATGGATCTTATGACATTTCATATTTTTGTATTTAGTGGATCTCATCAATTGTTTTCTGGAGAAAGAGAGGTCACCAAAGCAAGTAAGTGATAGCTACACTTTTTTCTGATTGTATTCAGTGTATACATCTTTCTTTGTGTGTGTGTGTGTATCTTTTATTATTTCAGATAAAAAATAAATACTACATGCAAACAAAATTCGCTATCTTTTCTCTCTTTATAGGCTAGTAAGACACTTCAAACAATTTTTAGTTCCATTGCATTGTCCCATGGCTCTTAAAAGATAAAATCAATAACGAGTACAACTTCAATGTCTAAAAATTTACCTCGAGTCTGTGATTCAATAAGTTATCTGTAAGTAGGATATATAGATATTCTACTTATTTTGATTCAATAAGTTATTTGTAATTGTCAAGAGTTGAAAGTTTTTAATTACTTGATTGTATAATGTAAGAAAAGTAAGAAGATTCTGTGAAATTAAATTGGAATTTGGATTGCGTCCACATCACATGGAAAATAGCGTAGTGTCACTATAAGCAACATTCACAAGCGTCATTTAATTAAAATTCTCGACCAATATCTGGCACCAACAAAATGGTGACACTTTGCTTTATTCTCTCAAGAGTAACTAGCAAATACTCAAACTATGAAATTTAGGTGACTGCTCATTCTTCATCCCATAGATCATCAAGAAGAGGCTTGGTTGGTCCTTTGATGAGCCTCTATTGGTGGATTTCACTTATTTTCTTGTAATCATCCTCAGTCAGTGACCAATCAAAAATCCCAAAGTTTTGCTTCATCCTCTCTTTGTCATAGCTCTTGACCATAAAAGTCAACCCTTGTTCATATAGCTATCGAAGACAAATCTGCAAAAAATTTAGATTAATTTTCAGAACATGAAAACATAGTACTTGAAATATATAAATAAAAATAATCAGAAATTAATTAGTATATAGTATATACCTAGGCTGCAGTCTTGCCATGAGCATCTGCCAATTCTTTGATTACATCATTGTCCAACACAAAATTAGCACCCTGTCGCAACCTACCCTTCGGCGGGAGGGCGACGCGTGACTCGCGGGTGCGTGTTCCAAGAAAGGAATACGCGCGGAGTCGCCACTAATGTTTATTTGAGGAAAAAGTCAGAAAAACCGGAAAAGACGTGATCTACGAACTTTAAGTGAAAGGTTCAGGAGTTGTATTTACGCAAGGGGAAGTTATTAGCACCCCACACATCCATCACAAGAGACGGCACCCTTTAATCAAATGTGCAAATATGACTTCAATTTATGTTATCTTCCCTTTTTGCGTTCTTATGTCTTTTTTATGCCTTTTTATATTTTTACCTTTTTGTAGTCGACAAGGGCGTTTCCCTTTGCTCCTACGTATTCCTCAATTGTGATGAGAAAATCAGACCTACGTAGTTCTTTTGTGAACAAAGCGTTTTGGTTAAGTTATTTTTTTATCCTTTTTTTGCAAGATATGTTTTTATTGAATGAAAGGTCATTTAAGGCGTTTGACCATTAGATAATCTTTCGATTCTTTTGAAAAGTGAGAAAACATTAAGGCATTGAACCATTAATGATTTCTTTATTTTTGAAAGAGATAACAAAGTTACATATTGATTTTAGGCTTTTTAGAAATCTACATTTAACCAATAAAAGCGGAAAAGACCATTTCAAGGCGTTGGACCTTTGAAAATGGCTTTTTTAGGCAATGACAAAAGTTTGGTTTATGAATTGATTTTAGCCTTAGTTTCACTTTGGTTATTAGTCAATTCAATTAAGAAAGAAAAATCCCAAAGAGAAACGTCCGATTGATTTTTTTGTTTTATTTTACTAAAAGATATTTTTTTTATTATATTATTATTTTACCTCTTTTTGGTTTCCAACGTGGTTACGGCATGACCGAACGGTCGGATTTCATTTTAACAGAAATTAATGGATATTACAATTCAAATGATCTGTGGAAATTTATTTTATTTTTTGATTAGGCGAGAAAATGAATTAAGTAAATGACTAAAGCACATCAAAAGGGGGTACGGAAAGTAAATGAAATGAAAATAAAAGCACGTGAAACAAATGAGGACCACTAAGGGTACATAGAATGAATTGAAAAGTTCGATTTCGGGAACTTACCGGTTGAAGACCGAAGAACGACGAAGAACGAACGAAGAACGTCGAAGAATGGTTGAAAATCTTCGCGAAATCACCCACGGAAACATTATGGAAACGTTACGGAAGCGCCTCAGCTTGGATTTTCTTCACGGAAACTATTTTTTTCACTAATTTCAAGTGATCTCGAAATACCAAGAGGGCTGAACATTTTTCTCCTTCACTCCTCCCCCTATTTATAGGAAAATAGGGGAGGAGCTTGCCACCCAACTCGCCCAGGCGAGCTAGGTTGCTTCCTCCAGAAGCAACCGCCTTCTGGAGGAACATCCTGGAAGGCCCAAGTGGGCCTGGTTTCTATTTGCACCCCCATTTTTACTAAGTACACCCCCTTGCCTTTTTTGGTGATTCTTTTTTCGTAATGTTACGAAACGTACGACACTTGTTTTCTTTCCGTAAGGTTACGGAACCTTATGGGCCATGTAATTACTCCTTTTTTAGCTTTTGGAATGTTACGGAAACTCACGAATTAGGTAACAATACTTCCTTTTGATTTCCGGCATGTTACGGAATTTCACGGATTGCGTAACAATGCTTCCTTTTGATTTCCGGCATGTCTCGGAACTTCACGAATTGCCTAACGATGGGTGCCAAGTACCTCGAAGTGGTCAAACGAAAGTTGCATGCCACCAAACAATGGTCCCTGGACGAAATTAGGGCATGACACACCCCTACTAGCACCCTTCCTCAGGGGTGAGAAGGAAGTTATAGTAATACCTTTTTCCTTGCAGAAATCTCTAACCTTCTATTGTTGCCACCCAAGGTTAACTTCTACCTGTTAAGGTTTGAAAACTATTTTGAATATTCTTCTGAAATTTAATTCAATGGCCCTCACATATCAGACTAGTGTCTTGCAGGTGGAAGTATAATTGTTTCGATGTTAGCTAGTAGTACTAAGGAGTAGAAGAAGAGTTTCACTATCTAAAAGGAAAGTGAAAAATATTTATATATGTACCTAATAAAGCAACTTGGCATTGAAACTCAATCATTTTCTTATAAAAGTTACTTAGGCTTTCCAAGAAAGTTGAAAAGTTAATGCACTTATTATAAGTTATAACTCTTGACGTTATGAACCTTCGTTATTTACCTTTTTCCTTCTCTGGATAAAACCAAACTGTAGTTATCAATAGTTAATGAGCCAATATACAGAGTGGCAGTTAATGAACAATTTGGTTGAAACAATTGTATCCAGATAAGAAAATAAACAAGACTACCATGAAATTAAGATTTCTGTTCAATATTTCAAAATTAGTAAAAGAACCTGGATTAGAAATCACTACGTTTTGTTTAATTATGAACATCGGACAAGAGAGTAATGTGACTCTTTCTGGTTAGTCAATTATTTAGCATATAATAATTTCCTAGTGAGAATACTTCAACATATAATAATTTCCATTTTTTTTCAATATCATTTTACTGAGTTCCATAATGAAACCTGAAATTGTCCATTAGCAATATACAAAGGTTGCAAACTCTTCAAACTTGTAAGCATGTCCTTCAAAATCAATACCACTTGCAACTAACCAAATACATTTATTTATACAGGACCAGAAAAACCTATGCCACAAAAATTAGCAGTTTATTGATCACTAATTTGATTGAAATGTTTGTGATGTGAACCAGATTTACAAGTGACAATATGAACTTCCTAGAAAAGTAAAAAAATAAGAATTGTATCCGAATCTAGCCATGTAATAGGTATTTGTATTGTACCTGTGCTATAATGCTACTAAGTTTATATGCATCTGAAGCAACTTGAAATTTTGCCTCATGTAAAAATATGAAACCAATTGGTCCAGGAGAGGATCTTCAAATGTGTTTTGCAATGCAGACAGCCAAAACTATGAGTTGCTTCTTGTCGTATACTCCCTACAAGGGCACTAATTGACAACCAAAAACAATTGTCACCTTCGCAACACTTAAAGGCAGTTAGAGTTTGAAAATTTCAACTACAACTGTTTCAAATTTAGAGTAAAATTAGTTTAATTCTAATATGAATAAAGGGAAAGGAAGAATATACTTATCTTAATTCATAGTTTTTAAAAGAAAACTCTCTAATTTCTAGCTTTTTCCACATGATACGTACTCACACTTAACATATACAATCCTTTCACTTAATTTCTTCTTCATGGATAGCTTGTTGTACACACACCTCTCAAATTGATCACCTTCATTATGCTTGTAACCTCCATAGATCATCTACCACCACCCAACATAAACCAACCTCTCTTAATTGCCAATGGTGTCATTAGGAATACTTCAGAGATTTAAAATAGATCTTTGAATGGCATTGAAGGTCAAGGAACAAGAATTACCTTGAGATATTAATTATGGATGTGTGTGTATTATAGAAACTGATGTTGGAAGTGCATTAACAGCTGTTAACCAAAATTGATGTTGTTCACATGGTTTAATGAAACAGGTTGGGACAAGGAAGGGACAAAGGAGAACATACATCATTTAGAAGAAATTGAAAAGGTTAGGTGATCGCAACTTGTTATGTTATTTTTTACAGCAAAATTAGATCTTATGCTATGTATGTGATGAAGTCTGCATATGCATGTTGCATTCATATGGCTTGTTGCATTCGTATCACCATAGAGTGGTGGTAGTGAAGTGCCTTAAGAATGTCACAAGTGGAGATGTTGAGTTTTGGGCAGAAGTCACAATCATTGCCAGAATGGACCACCTCAATATGGAACTGAATTTGAGTTAGGGATTAGGATATTTTTTATGATAATGAGTGCAATAATTATATACAATGAGCAAGAATCTATCCCTTAAGTTTAGGGATTAGGATCAACCTATCTATGTATGGAAATAATTAGAAAACAAATCACCCTAATTATGTAGTACAATATTTCATTTTCCCCTAATTATGTATAATATCTTAACAGTTTACAAGAACCAATACTAGCAAAAAAAATTGAAATACCAAAACTACATGAAGTCATATTTATATGGACTAAAAACCTATTTAATCCTTAGTGCCTGAATGTTGAAGATTGATGAAAAAGGATTTTAATGGAAAAAGAAAATGTCATGGGCAGTTAAGTCCCTCCCAAAAGTTTGAGCCTAACCTCTCCAATCCGCACTCCCTAGCCTAAATGTTGAAGATTGATGAACCAGCTGCTGTATATCTTAATCATGAATAGAAACAATAATTAATTATCTTATGACATTTATAAATCTAACTCAGCTTTAAAAAATTGAACTGCTCCAAAACCAAACTGCATGAACCAAACTGACTTGTATCTTATGAGATTAAAAAATCTAAGCCAAGTTTGTTTAAGCTTATTAAATAGTGATGAAAGGAACTAAGCCAAGTTTGTTTATTAAATATTGATGAAAGGAACCACAGGCCACAACTCAAGTCCATGCCAAACACACACACACACACACACACACACACACACACACACACCTACAATAATAAAGCATAAGCACCCCCGAACCCCAGAATTCCAAATTAGTTACATAAAGAACTGTTGATGTCGATATTTGTCTGTAATTAAAATTTACATTTTGTATGTTCTTGTATAAAGGACCATGGCTTCTCCACCTGCCTCACCTCCTCCTCCTCCTCCTCCTCCTCCTTCCGACACATCGCCTTTTTCGTCTGCGGTGAAGCGGACACGCAAAGCCTCATGTCTACAATCATTGTCTACTAGACCACCTGGTGCTGAGAGACCAATGGTCCATGTTGATCTTGGTACCGACAAGGCCGACGGTCCCCACAGGAATAAATTAAGAACATATTTGAGGATAGTGGCGCGTGATAAGGTGGACGTCACGTACGAGAACTGAAAGGAGGTCCCTTCTGCTCAGAAGGACTTGATTTGGGAGGATATTCAGGTATTTTTATTTTCTTATTTGATGTTGTTTAATTAATAGCCAAAAAATACATTATTGTAACAAATAAACTTTATTAACTATTGTCAGGCGGAATTTGAAATCCTAGAGACTTCTTGCAATAGGACGAAAAAGAAGTTACTTCAGACTGTCAACGAGAGACGGAGGCAGTTTAAATCATACCTCACGAGGAAATGGGCCCTTGTAGCCGATCAAGACGGTGTGGAAGACACTGTTTGTGAGAAATACGACATAAGCAAGGAAAAATGGGCCCAGTTTTGCCAGACTCGCAGAGACCCTTCTTGGGAGGTATGTACCTTGCCATTTAAGTTGTTTTTCAAAAAACATTAACTTATTATAATTCATTCAAGCAATTTGAAAGATTATTGTTTTATTTTTGTAGGATGTGCGGAAAAAGGCACATGCCATCCAGAAACAAAACACTGCCCCCCACGTTTTGTCTCATGTGGGTTATGAATATTTGGAGCATAAGCTCCTGGTTGAGAAGACCAAGAAGAAGCTAGAGGAAGCTGCACAGTCGGGAAGCGTTGATTGCATCATCGACCCTCCATCCCCCGTCAGATGCCATGTGAAGTGGAAGATGGCCCGCACAAAGAAAACAGGAGACATGACAATTGAGGCCGCAAAGAAAATCGCTGAGAAGATCGTAAGTCATTTTCAAATAACCATTAGAATTATATTTCAATATTTTGTGAATGCCATGTACAATTGTGTCTTTTTTGTGCAGTATTCCTTTGAGGAGTAGGCGGCACAGGGATCCTTTGTCCCCCATGGACGTCAGGATGTTCTCACCGTTACTATTGGAAGTCCAGAGCACCCTGGACGTGTTTGTGCTGTTGGAGCTAGTGTCACCATCAAGCAACACTTCAGATCAGCTCCACGGACATCCCGTAGCTCTTCCTCGCTGCCTCTTGAAGAATTACAGCAACTGACCCAGCAAATCAGGGACCAGCTAGAGGAGTCGATCACAGAAAAAGTGACTCGACAGCTCATGGCATGGTTCAGCCAGATGCAGTCCCAGATGCAATCTCAGGGGCTTGCACTACCTCTGCAGCCTCTGGCTGGTCCCTCAGGTCCTCGAGTAAGAACAAAGGGGAGTTGTGTTGATCCCTCAGGAAATGATCTTGAGACAGGTGACTCAGATAGGTGCGACTTGTACATCGAAGCAAATTTTGCCTGCCTGGTTGCCCTGGGGAGAGTTTATGAGGGATCCACTGCTGTTCATAACACTCCTTTGTTGCCTGGACAAGTAAAGGTGGGTGTGGAGGAGGTTAAAGATCCAGATGCTTCAATTCTTGTACCCACTGATGAGGTTTCCTTAGTGGGGCAGGCAATTCACACCTTCCTTGCTTGGCCGACACATCTGGTCAAGTCTTTATCATAGCAGGTACTTTACTCTTACTATATGTTTCTTCTTTTTGAATTAATTCATTCATTGTGCCTCAAATTAGGCCATTTAACTTTGTTTCATGAACAGGCAGTTGTGTCTCCAGCAAAACCACCTTAAAAGCCATATCCGGAGGTCGATGATCCGCTTTATCTGATGACATTGACCATCCAAGAGCTTTTCTTAAGGCCTTACCAGGTTACATGGGATGCCACCGTGTTTGGGGTCTTTAATCCAGACTTCCCGCTCTACATAAAGCACGAAGACCTCTCTAAAATCGCACACGGTGGTCAATGTCTCAGCATATCAGTGTTACAGTTGTGGATTCTGTAAGTCATTTTAGATTACTTTTAATTACCTAAGTTATTGCTTTAAATTCATAAATATTTAACTTTGACTTAACATAAACAAGCATCTGACTGAAACAAGTATGCGAGCGGGGAATTCTTATATCTATGGATTCCTCGAGCCACAGTCCATTCAGAGGTCTGGGCAATCACAGTTTGAGACTGAAAGTTACATAAAGAGTTGGATGCAGAGTTCAAAACGCAATGTCTACCTTGGAGCCTACCTGAATGGGTAAGTCACACAAAATAACTAAATTTAATTAATGTTTACTAATATACTAACCCATATTCATCCCCACTGCAGCAGACACTGGCAGATGGTGGTCATCGTGCCCAAGGAACACCTAGTTGTCTGGTTTTGTTCATTGCATAACAGGCCAGACAACTACCTTAAGGGGATAATTAACATGTCAGTGTTCTTTTCAATGCATTTGCATTTAAATACCTCAACAACACCACTTTTTAATTTTTACTCGCCTGGAACAGTGCTTTAAAAGGTCTTGATGATGCTCCACAGCCTAAATCAAAGGCTCCTACTAGGTGGATTGTCGTCAAGGTACGTCATTTACATAAAACTTCCACTTATATATATACTTCTTATGTGTCTGTACCTTAATTGTTTAATTAATATCCAAATTTCATTATGTATTTAGTGTAATAGACAAAAAGGAAGTACTGAGTGCGGCTATTATGTCATGCACTGGATGTCGACCACCATTTTAGGAAGTTTCAAGAATAACTGGGAAGTGGTACATTTATTTCAAACAAATTCGATTTTTTTATAATTTGTATTACATTATTAACTTATTATCATTTATTTCATGATGCAGTATATTAACGATCCTAGATCATTGGAGCCAGAGAGACTAAAGGCACTGCGGATCCAGTGGGCACATTATTATCTCCGAGTTAGAGCTGAGAGCTAGGATTTATGGACATTAAGTTTAGCTTAGTTTACATTGGTTTAACATTTTTGACATTTCCTATGTAATTTGAAAATTGAATTCATTTGTTGATAGTTGTTCACAATAAATCAATTATTCAATGTTTATTGTGATTAAAACTGCTTGAAAGCAGAATAAAATGTTTATTTGATATGAATTGGGTCTGAAATTGCATTTTACAGGTACAATTTTGGGTTTATTGTAAAAATAGAAAGTTTATATATAAAAAAACTTGAAAACAACATCGGTTATTAACAAAAATCGATGTTAATATAATAAACAACATCAGTTATTTAGAAAAACTGATGTCAACATGCACCTTAACATCGATTTTTCAAAAAATCGATGTTGGTTATTTCTAATAACATCAATTATTTATACATAACCGATGTTAATGTACAAACGTTAACATCGGTTATTTATAAATAACTGATGTTAATATACAAACTTTAACATCTGTTATTTATAAATAACCGATGTTATATATAACTAACTACAGCAAAATAAGTGTATAGATGATGGACGTTCACATCGGTTTTCTATAGAAAACCGGTGTTAATAAATTACATTAACATCGGTTTTTATAGAAAACCGATGTCAATGTTCATCATGCATACACTTATTTTCTTTAGTTCTTTGTATATAACATCGGTTATTGAGAAAACTGATGTTAGTATTTTTATGTTAACATCAAATTTTCAAAATCGATGTTAACAATAATACATTCAACATTGGTACTTTCAACATCGGTTTTAAAAACGATGTAGAATGTCGTAAATAACCGATGTTGAAAGTGTATTTTCTATTATTGTCTGATTTTAAAGCTTAAGCAAATCTTTATCTTTTCAATTTATTTTGGACCCAAACATGGTTACATAAAAGGGTTTTAACATCGGTTCTAAAGGAGTTTCAATATCAGTTCTAGCTAGAACCGATGCTGAAATGCCCATCATTGAAAATAGGCATTTTCAACATCAATTTTAAAATCGTCGTTAAAAATCTCTTTTTACATCGGTTCTAGCCAAAACCGATATAGAAGGCCAACATTATGTATTGTAAAGCATTTTCTACATCGGTTCTGAAAAGATATAGAAAGTGCCTTTACAATATCAGTTCGATGTTGAATATGCTTACAACTCGGTTTTGGTCAAAATCGATATATAAAGTGTCTTTATAACATCGGTTTTGATATTGTAAAAACACTTTCTACATCGGTTTTAGACCAACTGATGTTGTTTTTTGAATTTTTTTAATATTTTGTCTATTTTTACAATGAACCAACTACAACCAATTTATAAAAGATATATTAATTTTAAATTAAAATATTTAAAAATATTATTTTCATTACAATAACACATTACTTACAATCTCATAATAATGATTCCACGGTTAGCATCAGAAAAGTATATTTTGGAAAAGTATAAACACAAACAAATACTTTTTGTATTTAATCATCAAAACAACTTTTATCTAGCTAAGATGCAAAACATTCTATTATGAAAAAGATATTAAAAAATAAAAAAAGCTTTCAAGATAGATTTTTAAATGATGTTATGGTTAGCATTAGATCTATAAGGCCATAACAAAATATTAAGATGAAAAATAAAATAGTTTCCATGCGAAGCAAAATTTCATTGAATCCTATATGAAGTTGCATTAAAAGCATCATTTATATTTTTCATTCCAAGGCCAACACCTTCCAATGACTTACACTAAGATATCATATCCTCATAGTCACTATAAATATTTAAAAGAAAAAAGAAAAGAAATAGAAAAGATATTCACCAAAGCATATGTAATATGCTTTCTCTCTCCACCAAGAACACACTTTAGAACCTCTGCTTTGTATTCTGGACCACCACCTTTTAAGCTTGCAAGGATATGTTTTTGAGGGTTCTGAGCATGACAATAGCACTCCTCCAAAGTTAAAAAAAAATAAAAAAAATAAGAAAAACAATTCTCCCATAGCTCAATCAAATCTGTAAGATAAACCAAAAAACAAAATAAAACATAAAACTATTTATTTATAAGCAAAACCATATACTAAAAAACCTTACCTACAAGAGAAGAAAAGATAATTTGGGAGAAGGAAGGACAAATATATTATATGAAGAGATTATTGGAAATATAAAGCATTCAGATTTCCAACATGAGTACATTATCTCACATGGATGACCTTATTGGCTCATTCTCAACTTACTTGGTACTAGCTAACTGGTTGCAAATAAGTTTGATAACAACAACCATATTGGTGAGGGCAGGTTTGACCTTGGTGTATTTGCGTGTCATAAGGCCACAATCTGGGTTGACCCAGAGAATGTTGCTTTCAAGAACTACAAGCATCTTGTTGATCCTATCAACAATTTCTTCTGTGGGGGGAATCCTGGGTGAATGAATATCATAAATGCCAGCACGATATTTCACTCCCTCACAGATGACCAAAAGTAAATTCTCGTCTGATCTGGAGTTCTCAATGGTGATCACATCAACATCCATGTTTATGATTGAGTGAATGATGTCATTGAAGTTGGAGTAGCACATGTGAGTGTGAATTTGTGAAATATCACAATATATTAATATTAATACATAAGATTGAGTAATCATTTGTAAAGATTGGAACATGAGAAGTGAAGTTGATCTTGAGTAGTGTCCTCCACACCACAGTTGGTAATACTAAATGAGTGAACAAAGTTTAGATAGAAAGCCTCCTCGGACTTCCTCAGAGGTAAACCTTCTCTTAGAGCAGCCTCATCAATTTGGATGACAGTAATATCAGCTTTTTCAAGATCCTAAACCTCATCCTTGATAGCCAAAGCAATTTGTAGCATGTTTTAAATCTAATAACAAATAATGTTTAATCAACAAAAATTAATAAATAAAAATAAATTTAAGGCAATGAAAAAAAAGCCTTTTTTTTTCAATTCTTGGAATTACTTTCAATTCCAACAAAGTAGAATGTAGGTCTATGTTAAAAGCATCATGCATCATCTCATGTTAATGGACTATTCCATTAGTATAGAAAATAGATTTACACTGTATGTATATCATGTTGTTAACTAATATAGAGGCAATCCTAATCCTAATGCTTAACATTATTTTTCTGTTAGTATATGACATTTTTTTTATTGATGTAGCTTAGAAAACTTTCTGTTTCAATAAGTATTCAAGAAGTTATACTAAGTACAAGCTTTACATAATGTACATTTTCAATACTATTAGTTACTTAATGTTTTGATATTGCATTTAATTTTCTCATTTAATGTAATATAATTCAACTTACACATAGGATGGCATGAAATTCCTCCAAGTCATGAGGATCAGAGACATTGTAAGTGTTCTTGTTGGCACCCAAAATCTCTATGCCTGCATCTTGAACGTACTGTTTGCATAAAAAAAATTAGAAACTGATAACTAGAAAAAACAAAAAAAGTATAAGCGCCAGATTAACTAAGATGCAAAAAGAAAATGATTAGAAAAGATGAAGTATGAGCATTATAATAGTGCAAATTTACAACTCTAGCATGCCACGTTTGATTTCCCTAACAGATATGATTTCATACCTTTAATTGATACTTTTTCTGTGTGAAAGGCCAAAGACCCTAAAATGATGACATTTCAGATGTTAGAAAAGTATCTTTATCGATAAACAAAAGGCTAAAAGTTGTGTATCAGTAGTTGGTTCCAGATGATTTGAACAGAGAAAATGAGCAACAATTTTGAAAGAGCTAATAGAGGTTAGAGTGTCTATTGATATCGTTTAGATGCTAAAACAAGATCAGAATAATACATCAAACTGATAATATAATGTGCAAATTGAAACAAAGCTCCAGGAAATGTATATGAAACATTGTATTTAAAAAGTAGGAAAGAGTTATGTAATGGGATGTGTGCTTTTAAAGATACATATATTTTTATAGCTCATCCAAGCTGTTGTTGGCTTGAATGTTGTCCTACTTGTGGCAATTTTAGCCAAGCACAAATAGTTTGCCTTAACCTATAAGATAGCAAATCACTTTTGTCATACTAACATGAACCACAAAATCTAACAAGTTATTAGCACAAAAAATTATGAAAAGATGGTTGAGTAATCTCCGAATGCAACTTTTAGCTCATGCACACGAACGACACAAGCATAAATAGTTTGTCTAAACCTATAAGAAAGTAAATCACTTGGTCTGGCAACATGTATCACAAAATCTAATCAGTTATTAGCAGAGAAAATTATGAAAAGATGGGTGAGTAATCTCCAAATGAAACTTTTAGCTTATGCACACAAACTTATCAAGTTTAAAGTAAACTTATGGCAGAAGTAGAGGCATGCTGCCACACAAACTTTTGAATTATTGTTAAAACATTTAGAAGAAAGGAAACACATGGTTTGGTGGTTGTTGAACATTATTGATTGCCATTTGTTGATACGTTCCACATTTAAATTTATGCGCTCAGTATGTAATATGTGAATGAATTCTAATGATTTAACTAATGGCAGTTTTCAACTTTGTTTTATCCCGGATAAACTAGTCCCACATTTTCATGTTCATAAATCTATGGCGTGATGTTCAAAAGACAAAAGAAGTTGGAAATTTACATGTTTGGTATATGGAGCAAACCGTTTGCACAAGCACCTATAATGCCAAAAAAATGGGAATAAGTTATGGTGGGTCTATTTGATAATGTTTTTAAATTCAACTATATGATTCTCAATCTAATTCTTTCGCCCTTGCACAAACAAATGCATTTTCTGTGATTTTGTTTTCATTCATACGGATTTATTTAAATTGTTAGTAATTGGCTAGTAGCTTACAAGCTACATTTTACAAATAGAAATACAAGAAATCAGTAGTTTCACCCTAAACTACAACTGACAAAGTAATATAGACTGAAACAAATCAGGACTATGAAACAAATCAGGACTATGAAACAAACTAAATTTAATCCTAAAAGTTACTTGACTTTTGTCCATTAATTCTTAGTATCTAATCTCAATTACTTAGGTATAGCAAGACCCCAAGTAGAGATTTTAATAAAAAGATCCAGTCTGGGTCTTGGACTGAACAAGAAGAAGAATGTAACGACCTACCTCGTTGCTACGATATCACTGTTAGTCGATGAATACGACTAACTTTTGTGTAAGAAATCTGTGAAAATTGTATCTAACTCCTCCCATTTATGGTTATTTTGTAGTGTTTGATGTGCCATCATTTTCTTCTATTTTCTAAACCCTTTTTGCACCATTTTAATTACTGATTGGTCTTAATTGTCAATTAATCAGGCAGTTTTATTATTTGGGCTCATTTAGCTAATTTGATGTTTTTAATCTAATTTCAGGAATTAATGAAACATTGGGCTTAATCCGGATTTTGGTTATGGACTTGAAGAGGGCAAATAAAGCAGCGCTCACCTTAGTTAATTTCTAATTAGGAAATTTCGCAATTTTATTTTATGTTGTTCAGTGTTTATTTCGTTTTGGGCCAGAGTATTGTAATAGGGCCCAGTGACTTTGAGTGACTCTTTTTAAATAGCAGCCCTGGGATTCGTGCAAGGCATTTTGTTATGCTATTCATTATTCAGAGCTTTTGTTTTAGGGTTTTCATTTTTCTACTTTGATACTTCTGAGTTCGTAATGCAATTTTACGTTTTCTGCTTCTAATTACAATTTCGTTCTTGCTTCTTCTTCTACTCTCATTTACGTTTCTATTCCATTTTACATTTCTGTTCGTTTATGTTTCTGTTCATTTACGTTTCTGCTTCATGTTTCAATTGCGTTTTCTGTTTGAATCCATGGAAGGCTAGATTTTCTGGTGTTGTTTCCTTTTGAGGATGAAGCCCAACTCTCTTTGAGGTTTCGCTTGTAATGTGGTTTCCTGGCCGTTTTCCCATCACCAGTTATCCCAAATTCGTGAATATTAATCAGTGCACGCTTCGTGTTCGATTAATTGCCTCTGAGCCTAACTTGCATTCATGCTTAATGGACGAAGGGCTAACTGGTGTATGTGGTGCCTAATCATGTATTGAAAACCCTAAGTTGATTTTCGCTTAGTAAATTGAAATAGGGTTGGATTAAGTGGTTGACTGTTAGGGACGAATTCTCCATAACCCAGGATAAGAGAATGGCTTCTGAATCAGAGGAAACAACCCATTTTTAATATTAGTAGTTTCGTATTCCAGTTTACTTGTTCTGCTCTTTAATCACAAAACAAACAAACCCCCCCCCCCAATCGTTACTGTTACTGTTACTGCAAGTATATTATGAACATTTGGTTTGTCACTGCTCATTGGGAAACGACCTAGGATCACTTCCTAGTTACTGCATTTTCATGTTTATTTGATTCGGGTACGACCTCGATCAAATTTGGTGCCGTTGCCGAGGAGCAGTGTCCAAAGGTTCATAATAGTTAGCTAGTGTGTGTGTTTAATCCTTTCGTGTTTTATGTTTAAATTGTTAGTATTGTGTTAGTATGTGTGTTAGTGTTGTTTAGTGTCCTGGTATTTTGTTTAATGTGTGTTCTGTTTCAGTTTTCCCATTAAGCGTTTCCCCTGTTTCAGTCTTGGGTGTTTTGCTGTGAAGATTGTGCTTGCGGCAAAACAGAGTAGTAGTAGAAATCAATTAGAGACGGATTTTAGCGACCACCCATGCTGAATTATTTGAGATTTTTAGTTTTAGTAGCTAGGGTTGTTATTTTTGGCTGAATTTTTTTGTGGTAACTTCTTTTAATCCATATTTTGTGGGAAAAATAGCTAGAGCCTTTAGTTTGGTCAGATTTGAAAGTTCCAAAAAACTAGCAAATTTTGTGTTTGTCAAAACTTCAAACGGCCATAACTTTTGCTCTGGTTATCAGAATCACAATTATTATATATGCATTTGGGGTAGAAAAAACTTTCCTACACCATGGCATCCTGCCTTAGGCTGGCTAAGGTCTCCATCGTCCAAAAAAAGCGATTCTGTCAAAAGTTTTTTATTTTTCAAGTTTTATTCACTTATTTTTCTTAACTTACCATTTTTAGCTTTCATAGTTAGACTTTGATTTTTTATCTGAAATTTTTTGTGCTATCTTCTCATCATTTTATAAGGTTGCTCACAAAATTTCAAGTCATTTGGATATCATTTGAGGGTAGCTGTAGTTCAAACCTACACCTTTATTTACATGACAAGGCAACTAGTTGTGTGCATGCTGAATGTAGTGTATGACTAGAGGCAATCCATCTGACTTACAACCCTTTGATCCTGAGATAGATAGGACATTTCATAGATTAGTTAGGCATCATTTTATACCTTTTGATCATTCTGAGCATTCCATTACTGGTGAATCTGTGCATTCTGTTATTGGTGATTTTGAACATCCTGATGTTGAGCATTATAATTTTGAGCATTCTGATTCTGAGCATTCTGATTTTGCACATTCTGAGAACATGGCACAACCTCCACCCCGTGAGAGGACTCTAAGGGAAATGGCTGCACCTGATTTCACCTATGAAAGCTTGTGCATCCAATACCCTGATGAGGATGTCCCATATGTTCTTAAAACTGGACTGATTCATTTGCTTCCAAAGTTTCATGGCCTTGCAGGTGAAGACCCGCACAAACATTTGAAAGAATTTCACATTGTCTGCTCCACCATGAAACCCCCAGATGTCCAAGAGGATCACATATTTCTGAAGGCTTTTCCTCATTCATTAGAGGGAGTGGCAAAGGACTGGCTGTATTACCTTGCTCCAAGGTCCATCACGAGCTGGGATGACCTTAAGAGAGTATTCTTAGAGAAATTTTTCCCTGCTTCCAGGACCACAGCCATCAGGAAGGATATCTCAGGTATTAGACAACTCAGTGGAGAGAGCCTGCATGAGTACTGGGAGAGATTTAAGAAACTATGTGCCAGTTGCCCCCACCATCAGATTTCAGAACAGCTTCTTCTCCAATATTTTTATGAAGGACTCAGTAATATGGAGAGAAGTATGATAGATGCTGCCAGTGGTGGAGCCCTTGGAGACATGAGTCCTGCTGAAGCCAGAAATTTAATTGAGAAGATGGCTTCCAACTCCCAGCAGTTTAGCGCCAGAAATGATGCCATAGTCATTAGAGGAGTGCATGAGGTAGCTACAAACCCATTTGCATCATCCGAAACTAAGAAGCTTGAAGGCAAACTGGATGCATTGGTTAACTTGGTAACCCAGCTGGCCTTGAATCAGAAATCTGTACCTGTTGCAAGGGTCTGTGGTTTGTGCTCCTCTGCTGACCACCATACAGACCTTTGCCCTTCCATGCAGCAACCTGGAGCAATTGAGCAGCCTGAAGCTTATGTTGCAAATATTTACAATAGACCTCCTCAACCTCAGCAGCAAAATCAACCACAGCAGAACAATTATGACCTCTCCAGCAACAGATACAACCCTGGATGGAGGAATCACCCTAACCTCAGATGGTCCAGCCCTCAGCAACAACAACAGCAGCCTGCTCCTTCCCTCCAAAATGCTGCTGGCCCAAGCAGAACATACATTCCTCCACCAATCCAACAACAACAACAACCCCAGAAACAACCAGCAGTTGAGGCCCCTCCACAATCTTCCCTCGAAGAACTTGTGAGGCAAATGACTATGCAGAACATGCAGTTTCAGCAAGAGACCAGAGCCTCCATTCAGAGCTTAACCAATCAGATGGGACAATTGGCTACCCAATTGAATCAACAACAGTCCCAGAATTCTGACAAGCTGCCTTCTCAAGCTGTCCAAAATCCTAAAAATGTCAGTGCCATTTCATTGAGGTCGGGAAAGCAGTGTCAAGGACCTCAAACCGTAGCACCTTCCTCATCTGCAAATGAACCTGCCAAACTTCACTCTACTTCAGAAAAAGGTGATGACAAAAATTTACCTAACAATTTCTATGCAGGTGAATCTTCTTCCACAGGTAATTCTGATTTGCAGAAGCAGCACATTCCCCCTCTTCCATTCCCTCCAAGAGCAGTTTCCAACAAAAAAATGGAAGAGGCAGAGAAAGAGATCTTGGAAACGTTTAGAAAAGTAGAGGTAAACATACCTCTGTTGGATGCAATAAAGCAAATTCCAAGATATGCCAAATTCTTGAAGGAGCTGTGCACTAATAAGCGGAAGCTTAAAGGAAGTGAACGGATTAGCATGGGCAGAAATTTCTCCGCATTGATTGGTAAATCTGTTCCTCAAATTCCTGAAAAATGCAAAGATCCAGGTACATTCAGCATACCTTGTATCATAGGCAATAGTAAGTTTGACAATGCCATGCTAGATTTAGGAGCTTCTGTTAGTGTTATGCCTCTGTCTATTTTTAATTCTCTATCTCTAGGTCCCTTGCAGTCAACTGATGTGGTAATTCATTTAGCTAATAGAAATGTTGCCTACCCTGTTGGTTTCATAGAAGATGTCTTAGTTAGAGTTGGTGAACTGATTTTCCCTATTGATTTTTATATTTTGAATATGGAAGATGGATTTTCTCAAGGATCAGTTCCCATCATTCTAGGCAGACCCTTTATGAAAACTACTAGAACTAAGATAGATGTTTATGCAGGCACACTGTCCATGGAGTTTGGTGATATAACTGTTCATTTTAATATTCTGGATGCTATGAAATACCTATCTGAAGATCTTTCTGTATTTCGTGCTGAAATAATTGACCATGTTGTTGAGGAATACATGACTGATCTTTATTCTAATCTGCATGCCTCTCACTCTTCATGCATTGAGTCTGAAATTGTACTTGATCATATGTCTGAATTTGATGCTGAGAGTGAATCTGAGAGTGATATTGATTGCATGCCTGGTGGTGGTGTTGTACCTCTTGAGATTGATTTTATAGAGTCAGATAGGACTAACCATGTTTCAGGAAGTACACATACCTCTGACTTTCTTTATGAGGTAAAGGCTGAGAAACCATCCCCTTCTACCACTGTCCAGCCGACCACACCAGAATTGAAGCCTCTGCCATCAAATTTAAAATACGCTTACTTGGATGATAGCAAGAGTTTTCCAGTGATTATATCTGCCTCCCTTGCTGATGAGCAACAGGAGAAGTTGTTGTCAGTTCTCAAGAAGCATAAGAAGGCTATAGGCTGGACCCTGGCGGACATTCCTGGTATTAGCCCATCCACATGTATGCATCGAATAAATTTAGAGGATGGAGCTAAACCAGTAAGACAGCCACAGAGAAGACTCAACCCGGTGATTCTTGATGTAGTGAAGAAGGAGATAACCAAGCTTTTGCAAGCTGGAATCATTTATCCTATCTCCGACAGCCAATGGGTGAGTCCCGTCCAGGTAGTCCCGAAGAAGACCGGCCTCACAGTGATAAAAAACGAGAAGGAGGAGCTAATTCCTACTCGTGTGCAGAACAGTTGGAGAGTCTGCATTGACTATAGGAGGCTGAACCAGGTTACCAAAAAGGACCATTTTCCCCTGCCATTCATTGACCAGATGCTTGAACGCCTGGCAGGTAAATCCCACTACTGTTTCCTTGATGGTTTTTCTGGTTATATGCAAATTACTATTGCTCCTGAGGATCAGGAAAAGACCACATTCACCTGCCCCTTCAGCACTTTTGCCTATAGGAGGATGCCTTTCGGCCTGTGCAATGCCCCTGGTACCTTCCAGCGGTGCATGATTAGTATTTTCAGTGATTTTTTAGAAAAATGCATAGAGGTGTTCATGGATGATTTCACTGTATATGGATCCTCTTTTGATGGTTGTTTGAATAGTTTGGAAAAAGTTTTGAATAGATGCATTGAAACTAACCTTGTTCTAAATTTTGAAAAATGTCATTTTATGGTTGAGCAAGGTATAGTTTTAGGCCACATTATTTCCAATAAGGGTATTGAAGTAGATCCTGCAAAAATTTCTGTTATTTCACAATTGCCTTACCCCTCTTGTGTGCGAGAGGTGCGATCTTTTCTTGGTCATGCAGGATTCTACAGGCGCTTTATAAGGGATTTTAGCAAAGTAGCCCTTCCATTGTCCAACTTGTTGCAAAAGGAGGTGGAGTTTGACTTTAATGACAGATGCAAAGAGGCTTTTGATTGCCTCAAAAGAGCGCTGACTACCACCCCCATCATCCAGGCACCCGACTGGACAGCCCCTTTTGAGCTTATGTGTGATGCATCAAATTATGCATTGGGGGCTGTCCTTGCTCAAAAAATTGATAAATTGCCCAGGGTGATATATTATGCTTCTAGGACTTTAGATGCTGCCCAAGCGAATTATACTACTACTGAGAAAGAGCTTCTAGCCATAGTTTTTGCTCTTGAAAAATTTCGATCTTATTTGCTTGGTACCCGCATTATTGTTTACACTGACCATGCAGCTCTAAAGTACTTGTTGAAGAAGGCTGATTCGAAGCCTAGGTTGATCCGATGGATGCTCTGGCTCCAAGAGTTTGACTTGGAGATCCGTGATAGGAGCGGAGCACAAACTCTAGTTGCTGATCATTTGAGTCGGATCGAACGTGTATCTGATGCAGATTCACCTATTCGGGATGATTTCCCGGATGATCATTTGTATATATTGTATAGTATTTCTGACTCTCTTTCTACTCCCTAGTTTGCTAATATTGTCAATTATTTAGTTGCTTCTGTTTTTCCTCCCTTAGCATCTAAAGCCCAAAAAGATAAAATTAAAAGTGATGCTAAGCATTTTATTTAGGATGACCCCTACTTGTGGAAATTGTGCAGTGATCAGGTCATTAGACGGTGCATTCCAGATCATGAGACTGACTCAGTCCTGCAGTTCTGTCGTTCTTCCGCACCGGGAGGTCATCTGGGTGTTCAAAGGACAGCTCGCAAAGTGCTTGATTGTGGTTTTTATTGGCCCACCATCTTTAAAGATGCGTGGAAGATCTGCAGCACTTGTGAGCAGTGTCAGAGAGCAGGAAATACACTTACATGGCGACAACAAATGCCTCAGCAACCTATGCTATTCTGTGAGGTGTTTGATGTCTGGGGTATAGATTTCATGGGTCCTTTTCCTGTCTCTTTTGGTTATGTTTACATTCTCCTTGCAGTTGACTATGTTTCAAAATGGGTGGAAGCCAAGCCCACTAGAACTAATGATGCTAAAGTTGTCACAGACTTTGTCAGGTCTAATCTGTTTTGCAGGTTTGGAGTACCTAAAGAAATTGTTAGTGATCAAGGAACCCATTTTAGCAACAGGACAATGCATGCCCTGCTTAAAAAGTACGGGGTGGTACATAGGGTATCCACACCATACCACCCCCAGACTAATGGACAGGCAGAAATTTCTAACAGGGAAATCAAGAGAATTCTAGAGAAGATTGTGCAGCCAAGCAGGAAATCTCTGGGCACATCAGACTACCTACAAAGCACCCATAGGAATGTCTCCTTATCGGGTTGTCTTTGGAAAGGCATGTCATCTTCCAGTGGAAGTTGAGCACAAAGCATACTGGGCAGTGAAGACTTGCAACTTCTCTATGGATCAAGCTAGCGACGAAAGGAAGTTGCAACTGAGTGAGTTAGATGAAATCCGCCTTGAAGCCTACGAGAATGCCAAGTTCTACAAAGAAAAGACCAAGAAGTTCCATGATAGTATGATAGTTAAAAAAGACTTCATGGTTGGGCAAAAAGTGTTATTGTATAATTCTAGGCTTGGACTCATGAGTGGTAAGTTGAGGTCTTAGTGGATTGGTCCTTTTGTTGTTACTAATGTTTTTCCTTATGGTACAGTTGAGATCAAAAGCGACTCCACAAACAAGAGCTTCAAGGTCAACAAACATCGACTTAAGCCATTCCTCACGAACCCTTCTTTAGTGGACGTAGTGGTGGAAGAGACTTCCTTACTCCACCCTACTCTTCCTCCACCATGACTTAGGGAGTTTTTCTTTTCCTATCTCCTTCTTTGCTTTTATTACACTTGTCCGATTCTCTTTGATGATTTAATTGTTTTTAATCTTTTAATTGTGCTACATTGAGGACAATGTGTTGTTTAAGTATGGGGGGAGTGTTCTTTGGTTTTGCTAGTTTTGTTGGTTTTGTTAATTTGTTAGTTGTGTTAATTTGTTAATGTTGTTAGTTTCGTCGGATTTTCAGTTTAATATTTTGGGTCAATTTTGTGTGCACGTACGAATTTGCATGTTTTTCTTTGAATTATAGGATATGTTCAAGAAATGGGTAATTGTTTTGAAAATAAAAGTTCTTGACATTTTGTGACTTGAAATCCTTGATTCTTCTCTACATGTCATGATAGTTTTGAAAGCTCAAATTGAAAGTGATGAGTTTACCTTTGTGAGAATTTGAGCCATCCATCATCATAATCATTTGGTGTGTTTTGCCCCATTGATTGCTTGCACAATAGCCTTGGCTTGATTCTTGTTGATGCGTCCTAATTCACATGCATATTTGGAAATGATTGAGGCAATTTTGTTCTTATAAGCTTCTAGCCAAATGGACTTACCTTAAATTATTTCCTTTGATAGCCCTTTTGAGCCTTGTTTCCCTTTCCTTGTTTTGAAGCTCACTACAAGCCTTAAGTGAAAAACCATGATATCACCATATCCTTAAGGAATTTTGGAGCTTTGGAATTGTTTTGGGAATAAGTGTGGGGGGTTTTTGTTTCATTGGACAACTTGTTTTGTTGACTATGCTTCATGATGTATTTGGGGCCATACTTGATGTACATTGTATATTGGTTAAATGTTGGACATGCTGAATGAAATGTTGTTTCTCAAAGGCTATAGAGTCAAAAAAAAAAGAGAAAAAAAAAAGAAAAGCAATAAAGTTGAGTGAATAAGATCTTAAATGGCATAAGAATGATGAAACTCTTGGTTCTACTCTTCATGTTTAAATTTTATCTTTACTTCTTTTTATTTTCTTATTTTTTTTAGTATGCACTTATTCCCCATTGCTCCTCTATTCCTTTGGGATTTAGCTACTTATTCCATATTTCTCCATACCTTGTCCTTGGCCCCATTACAACCTCAAAAGACCTTTTGATCCTCATGTGCTTGTGTTTGTGGGTTGATTGTCAATTTTAGAATGTTGCCAAGTTTATGTGGTGTTTGCTTTCATCGGTGCTTTAAGGGTAAATAGTAGCCTAGACACTTGAGAGATAGAGTGTATATCTTGTGAGGCTTTATCACTTTTCATTCTTGAGCTGATTAACTATTTTGCCATGATTGGGTTGCTTGGATGATTTTCATGAATGTCTTGACTTTTTGGATCTCCTTATGTTAGATGTTACTCATTCCTCTCATTCCTTGATGTTCATTGAGAAATATGTGAATGTTTTTGTCTGTCTCTCTTTGATATCCTTGGATTTGGTTTTTTGTTTCATTTTGCCTAGGAGTGCAAAAGGCTAAGTATGGGGGGTTTTGATGTGCCATCATTTTCTTCTATTTTCTAAACCCTTTTTGCACCATTTTAATTACTGATTGGTCTTAATTGTCAATTAATCAGGCAGTTTTATTATTTGGGCTCATTTAGCTAATTTGATGTTTTTAATCTAATTTCAGGAATTAATGAAACATTGGGCATAATCCGGATTTTGGTTATGGACTTGAAGAGGGCAAATAAAGCAGCGCTCACCTTAGTTAATTTCTAATTAGGAAATTTCGCAATTTTATTTTATGTTGTTCTGTGTTTATTTCGTTATGGGCCAGAGTATTGTAATAGGGCCCAGTGACTTTGAGTGACTCTTTTTAAATAGCAGCCTTGGGATTCGTGCAAGGCATTCTGTTATGCTATTCATTATTCAGAGCTTTTGTTTTAGGGTTTTCGTTTTTCTGCTTTGATGCTTCTGAGTTCGTAATGCAATTTTACGTTTTCTGCTTCTAATTACAATTTCGTTCTTGCTTCTTCTTCTACTCTCATTTACGTTTCTGTTCCATTTTACATTTCTGTTCGTTTACGTTTCTGTTCATTTACGTTTCTGCTTCATGTTTCAATTGCGTTTTCTGTTTGAATCCATGGAAGGCTAGATTTTCTGGTGTTGTTTCCTTTTGAGGACGAAGCCCAACTCTCTTTGAGGTTTCGCTTGTAATGTGGTTTCCTGGAAGTTTTCCCTTCACCAGTTATCCCAAATTCGTGAATATTAATCAGTGCACGCTTCGTGTTCGATTAATTGCCTCTGAGCCTAACTTGCGTTCATGCTTAATGGACGAAGGGCTAACTGGTGTATGTGGTGCCTAATCACGTATTGAAAACCCTAAGTTGATTTTCGCTTAGTAAATTGAAATAGGGTTGGATTAAGTGGTTGACTGTTAGGGACGAATTCTCCATAACCTAGGATAAGAGAATGGCTTCTGAATCAGAGGAAACAACCCGTTTTTAATATTAGTAGTTTCGTATTCCAGTTTACTTGTTCTGCTCTTTAATCACAAAACAAACAAACCCCCCCCTAATCGTTACTGTTACTGTTACTGCAAGTATATTATGAACATTTGGTTTGTCACTGCTCGTTGGGAAACGACCTAGGATCACTTCCTAGTTACCGTATTTTCATGTTTATTTGATTCGGGTACGGCCTCGATCAGTGTTGTAATTACTTTTTGTTAAAGATAGGTAATAAATACTTAGTACTCCCATTTTGTGTATTTAATAATCATTTCCTCTCAATTTCAGGTTAATTAGGCAAGTTTGTGAGGTGCTAATTTTCATCTGCTCGCTAAGCCAACCTGCCAGCTCAGCGAGCCATCCGCTGAGCGCAACACTCCTTTGGCTGAGCGAGAGGAAGAATTTGGAAGAAAGATGAGTTGTGCATGTTCGTTGAGCGAGTGTTCCTCCTGCTAAGCACACCGCTTGAGTCCATCCGTTGACCGAGAAGACGTGTGCTAAGCCGAAATTCACTAATGCGCGCTAAGCGGTACAGATTTGTGCTAAGCGCACAAGCACCAACAAAGCCACCTATTTAAGCATGAAATCAGAAATGGAGAAGGGAGTTTGGGCAATTCTCAAAGCTTTTGCATGTTTAGAGAGAGAAAGGTCCAAGTTCCAGAGAGTTTTGAGAGCTTTTGTTGTGCGTAGACTGGTAGAGAACTAAGCAGGAAGAGGAAGCCATCCTGAGAGCATGAGCTGAGTCTGGGAGTAATTGTGAGGTTCTAGAGGTGGAGGAGACATCCCCACTACTTGTATTTCTTCAATCCTTCATTTTTCTCTTCTCTTTGTTGTAAAGGAAGCTTCCTAGATATCGAGAGCTAAATCCTCTGTTGGTTCTTCCTTGTAGGTACTTGATGTAAATACCTATATATCTATTTAATGATGTTTTATGTGTTCTCTATGCTATCAGTACGTCATTTCAGTGTGCTATTTCCTTGATCACGTAGATGCATGCTTTGTTAGGATCATTCAACAGTGGAAACTGGTCTGATTCTTAGAACTTGATAGGACAGGGCTAGTTATCGTATTATCACCAGGGGTCGAGGTACGATAACCTAGATGTTTGTATGCTTGTCTTAATGCGGTTCTGGTCGAGTTTAGTCCAACAAGAGGAATCTGACGATGATGCTTGATCTGGATTAGGCTAGACTATCATGAGGAATTGAGGTTTAGGATTTCAAGAAAAACCATAGAACACATGAGCATTGTTAAGTAGAGAATATCCTTATAACATCAGGCACCTAATAGGAAGACCAACATGTTGTCTACTTGTCTTTACACATCACTACTCACGTGATTTTCCTTTTAATAGTTAGTTTACATACCTATTCATAGTCCACACATATCCTTTCATACTAGACACCTATTCATTGAATATAGCTTTACCAAGTAACACAAGTTCCCCGAGAGTTCGATACTCGGTTCTTACCGTTTTATACTACTTGCGCGATTCAGTGCACTTGCTGGGTTCGAACAAGTTTTTGGCACCATTGCCGAGGAACTTCTTTCTATTTGGAAAGTTAGTTCAGCCCTAGGTGTCTATTCTTTATTCTTTGATTAACTGTGAATATTTGCTTTCAATTCATATTTGTTTTCCTCTTGAACTGGATAACCGCTGTTTTTGTTAGTGTTTTATATGCATAGATCTCCCACAGGCAATTTAGTTCCTCTGGACTTGGAGATTGAAGCTACGCTAAGAAGGAACAGAGCCGAGAAGAGAAGAAAATTACAGCAAGATAGGACAGTAGCGTCCATTCTTGAGGAAGAAACTCATTTTTCTTATTCTTCATCATCTGACTCACCATCATCAAAGGAATCTCCTTCAAACTTACCGAAGGCCATTACCATGGCTGATGAACACCAGCAAAGGGTTACCCTTGAGGACTACTCAAGCAGTTCAGTGCCGCAATTCTTTACCAGCATTGCACGTCCTGAAGTGCAAGCTCACAACATAAACTACCCTTATTCTTTGATTCATTTAATACAGGGGAACTTATTCCAAGGATTACCAAATAAGGATCCCTATGCACATTTGGCAACATTCATTGAAATTTGTAACACTGTAAAGATTGCAGGCGTGCCAGATGAAGCCATTAGACTCAATCTATTTTCATTTTCCTTGGCAGGAAAAGCCAAGAGGTGGCTCCACTCATTTAAGGGTAACAGTTTGAAAACCTAGGAAGAAGTTGTTGAAAAGTTTCTGAAGAAATATTTCCCAGAGTCAAAGACTGTGGAAGGGAAAACTGCAATCTCTTCATTTCATTAGTTCCCTGACGAGTCCTTGAGTGAAGCGTTGGAGAGGTTTAGAGGTTTATTGAGAAAGACCCCCACCCATATGTTCTCTGAGCCAATTCAATTGAATATGTTTATAGATAGGCTGAGCCCACAAACCAAGCAACTACTAGATGCTTTAGTAGGGGGAAAAATAAAGCTGAAGACCCCTGAAGAGGAAACTGAGCTAATTAAGAATATGTCAACCAGCGATCATGCCATTCTGTGCGACAGAGTTCATCAACCCACAAAGAAAAGCTTGTTATAACTATCATCACATGATGCTTTATTGGCATAGAATAAGTAGCTTTCTAGGAAACTTGAGATTTTAACAGAAACACTTGGTAAGTTGCCAACTAAACTGTCTATTGTTCAACCTACACATTCTTCTATTTTGTAGGTTACAGGTTGTACCATCTATGGTGAGGTTCATGAAACAGGCCAATGTATTCCCATTGAAGAAAACAATCAAGAAGTTCTCTATATGGGAAATCAACAGAGACAAGGATATACTCAAGGAGGATTCTTAGGCTTCCAACAGGGTCCTTATAACCAACAAGGACAGTGGAGATCACACCCTGGAAATCAATTCAACAAGGACCAGGGTGGACCTTCCAACAGGCCAATTCAACAAGGGCGTAACATCTTTCAGAGGACTACTAAGCTGGAGGAGACTTTGACTCAGTTTATGCAGGTAACAATGTCAAATCATAAAAGCACTGAGTCAGCAATGAAAAACCTTGAAGTCCAGGTGGGACAAGTGGCCAAGCAGATAGCTGACAAGTCATCCAACATTTTTGTGGCGAGTACATAAAAGAATCCAAAGGAGGAATGCAAATTTGTGATGACAATGAGTAAGAGGTTTGTGGGGGCTGAGGATGAGGATAGTGTTGTATCCAAGAAGAAAGGTGTTGAAAAGAAAGGTACTGATGGCAAGAAAAATGATGTGAGAGGTGAAAGCAATCAGGAAAAAGAGAAACAAATAATGGTCAAGAAAAAAGAATTAAATGACCAAGAAAAAGAAAAAGAAGTAGAAAAAGAAAAAGAAAAATAAAAATGAAAAAGATGAAAAAAATAAGAATGAAGATAGGAGTAGAAGTGAACAAGCTAGAAAGAAGAAAAGAGAAAAAGCTACGAATGAAGGTGCGGAAGTACCATATCCTATGGTACCTTCCAAGAAGGAGAAGGACCGCCATTTCGCGAGATTCTTAGATATTTTTAGGAAATTGGAAATAACCATGCCCTTCAAAGAAGCTTTACAGCAAATGCCACTCTACTCCAAGTTTTTAAAGGATATGTTAACAAGGAAACACAAGTATATTCACCAGGAAAACATTGTTGTGGAAGGAAATTGTAGTGCTATGATTCAAAAGATTCTTCCACCCAAGCATAAAGACCCTGGAAGTGTAACCATTCCTTGTTCAATTGGAGAAGTCACTGTGGGAAAGGATCTTATTGATTTGGGAGCCAATATTAACTTAATGCCACTCTCCAAGTGTAGAAGGTTGGGAGAGTTGGAGATCATACCCACTAGGATGACTTTACAACTTGCTAACCGCTCCATTACCCGTCCATATGGAGTAATTGAAGATGTGCTAGTCAGAGTAAAACATTTTATCTTCCCGGCAGACTTTGTGGTAATGGATATTTGTGAAGATAATGACATTCTTGTAATATTGGGAAGGCCATTCATGTTAACTGCGAGCTACATAGTTGATATGGGGAGAAAGAAGCTGGAGCTGGGCTTTGAAGATCAGAAAATTGATTTTGATTTATTTGTCAAAGACAAGCCTACCCCAGAATAAAATGTTTGCTTACAGGTAATGGAAGTGGATAAGGAGGTTCTGGAAGTAAGAACCAAAACGTGATTTCGCCCATTGAGGTAAAAGCGTCAAGCTAATGACGTTAAAGAAGTGCTTCCTGGGAGGCAACCTAGTTCTAATTTTTGTTATTCTATTCTTGTTTATGCATTGTATAATGTGGAACTTGCTTCATAATCATTACATTGGGGTATATCAGCTTGTTTTTGAATGATAGATATAAGGGTTTCAATTTCTTGAGGAAGGGACTGAAAAATAACTTAGAATTTTTTTTTTAAAATCAGTCCTCTCGCTAAGCAGAGAGTCTCTAGCGCTTAGCGCTCAACCCTTGCATCTCAAAGCTGATTTGGTTTGCTAAGCTAGCCAAGGTTGAGCTAAACCCATTCCAATTTGATCTGAATTCGGCTGAGCGAGGGCCTGCTAGCTAAGCGCATTGTATTCACTGGCTAAGCGCAACATGGCGTCGCTAAGCCCTTTTTGATGCAGCTTAAACTGGGTTTCATTGAGCTAAGCGCCACTCATGCCAGCTAAGCCCAAATCCTTTCGGCCATGAAAATGCTAAGCGATTAATCTTCCGCTAAGCGCATACCCCTCTATATTCAAGATGCATTATTTTAGCTAAGCCGGACCAGAGCCCAACTCAGAGAGAGTTGCAGGTTTTATGACCTGTAGAATTTGCTAAGCGCCCCTTCTATGTGCTAAGTCCAGCTTTAAAAAAAATCAGATTTTGAATTTCAAACTTGGGCTAAGCGTGCAATTCCGCTAAGCGACCCGCTTTGAGAAACCAAACGTCTCTCTGGCTCGCTTAGCGCTGCAGTTCGCTAAGCAAGAGGGTCAAAAATTGCTTAAGTGAGCGTAACATCAGTCACACCCAAACTCATATTTGCCTAGAATTTACTGAAAATTGCCTGCATCTTCTCTCTCACACCCAAACTCATGCATTCTTGCTTTCTTTGTGCATCTTCATGCATTGTCAGCTATTAAAGATCCAAGTAAGTTCCTCATTCCTTTTCCTTCTCTTTTATTTTGTCGAACCTTTGGTTAGAAAACCATAGATTTAGCTTTTGATTGCTAGGGTTTGAAAGATTTTAGATTAGTGAAAGATTAGGATTTTGTGAATGATTGTTTTATGTAGATAGTTTTGACTGGTTTGCATGTTTGATATGACTTTTAGAGGCTCAAAAATAGAGGAGAAAATGAACTGCGTTTTTTGGAAAACGTGATGCACTGCGCTAAGCGAGTTCATCAAAAATTGCTTGAATATATGTGTTTTCGGACAAACTCGCTAAGCGCGCCTACCGCGCTAAGCGAGTTCATCTTTTGAGGATGAGCACTCATCCTTCTGTTGAGATGTCTGTGGCTAAGCGGGGCTGATTCGCTAAGCCTAGGTAACTTAGTCAAAAAATTTGTTGGAAGCCGCGTGCTAAGCCGAGACTATCTGGGCTAAGCTCATTTCTTTGCGGCAGCCACTGGGCTAAGCGAGCGTGGCTCGCTAAGCCCCCATACTTAGTGAATTTTCTAAAATTATTTGGCCGCTGAGCGCAACCCTACTGAGCATAGTGCATATCTGTTGCGACTATTATTATGCTTAGCGGGCAGTTGCTTGCTAAGCCGATTATGCATAAGCATAATTTTCTGCAATATCTGCTAAGCGTCCCTCCATGTCGCTAAGCGGTAGTGTGTATTTTGTGAAGGCGAGCTAAGCAGACCATGTCCCGCTAAGCCGCCAGTGTTTTTTCTCAATCTTATTTTTCTGTTTTTCAATTTGAATAACTTGTGGTCTAACTAACTTTTTGGGTTCCTTTGTGTTGCAGATGGCCTCCAGGAAACGTAAGAGCATTGGGGCAAGGACAACTGCTCAATATGATACTTGACGGTTCCATTCGCTTGATGCTTGGAACAATTATACAAATAATGTCTTAGGGAGGATTATTTTGCCAGAGAGGAAGGTTGAGATATACCACACGGAGTTGGATGACTTCAAGACAGAGTTGGAGAGGCGTAATCTTAACAAACGCCTCACCAACTTGGCTGATGGGACTATTGATCTTGCTTTGGTGAAGGAATTTTATGCTAACCTCTACAGCTTTGAAGACCCTTCACCAAAGCAAGCCAGAGTTAGAGGCCACTTGGTGAAGATAGACGCTGACAACCTCAACACATTTCTAGAGACTCTTGTAGTTCTAGAGGAGGGGGAGACATTACCCATCTACTCTAGGTATTGCAGGTTACCCACAGATCATAGAGAGATTGAGACTGCTCTGTGCATACCAGGGAAATGGTTCATTTTGAATGCTGAGGGCCATCCAGGGAGGATTCTCAGGAAGGATCTGACTACCTTGGCCCAGGTGTGGAGTGCTCTCTCGTACTCCAACCTGGCCCCTACATCTCACACCTCAGACCTTACTATGGACAGAGCCAAGTTGATCTTTATTTATAGAGGAGACTCTGCCCAAAATTTTATATTTGTTCTTCTATTTACTTCTTTATTAAATTTTAGATGGGCATAAGAGTTTGTTTTGTATACCATAGCCCAGAATATCAGTCTTGTGATATTATAGATTGTTGTTGTATGAGATTTATGTTGCTCGAAGACCTGGGGAATGTGAATCCCAAACATGAATTTATATGTATTTATATGGAATGTGATTGCTTGTGATGTTGATGATATTGAGATGAAATGATGTTGATGTTGATCATGACATTGAGATGAGATGATGTTGATGTTGATGATGTCATATCCTTGAAGAGGGAAAGGGATTGCTTTAAAAATTTCAAGCTTTCCTGGAGAAAAGGAAGGAGATTGCTTAGAATTTTTAACTATCCACGGTCAGTGCATTGATGGTGCTCATGTTTCATACTTCATAATTGCATGAAAATAGTATAAACTTTGTCAGTAAGTACCTGTAGTTTTTCGTGAGGAAAAAATACTTGTACTTAGGGGGCATGTCACTTGGTTTGAAACTTCCTTGAGACTCGGGCTGATTACCATGGGGGGAAGTTGTCTATGCACGATAGGGTAACCTCAACACTTGCTGCCTAGTTTTCCTAAGGGAGGGTGTGATGTGGAGACACTTAGGCTATTTCCTGACGAATGGTACCACATTGCATTTGAGAGTTGAGTCAGGTACATGCATCATTCAAAGCTTAATTGATTTGAATTATGGAAAAGTTGATGACTAGTTTATTAAGTGTATGTTGAACTGATGGATTATTGAGAATGATTGTGGCTATTGTTATTGTTTTCTTGCTAATCATTGTCATCTGGTGCTTGTTGATCTTTTATAATAAACTCACCCTTGTAATTTTATACCATGTGGTTGGTGCCTATGATGATCTTGCACTTTCGTTCGTGGGAGCAGATGAGTAGCAGTAGGTGTCATGGAGGGAAGTCTTTTGTTGGAGCCGCCGAGTTGACATGATAACGTTGAAGTTTATTTTGGAAAAGAGTTGTGTTTTGTTATCAACTATTACTTAATTGGTTCCTTGATTTTCTTTTTGATTTGGATATGTAAAGTCTGGGTTTAGATACATGTAAAAACTGAATTATACCTTGACATGTGAATGAAGTGTAGTGGTTATATATATATATATATATATATATATATATATATATATATATATATATACATACGTATTTGTGTGTTATTTAGTGGATGTATATCGCGAAAAATTTACCACCGTTTTCACAATCAAATTAAAGGAGTTTTTACTTAAAATTGAAATGTCGCATTTAAAGTTAGTGATTGTTCGTACCCAGCAAGTGCACCGGATCGCACAAGTAGTATACAACGGTAAGAACCAAGTATCGAACTCTCGGGGAACTTGTGTTACTTGGTAAAGCTATATTCAGTGAATAGGTGTCTAGTATGAAAGGATATGTGAGGACTATGAACAGGTATGTAAACTAACTATTAAAAGGAAAATCACGTGAGTAGTGATGTGTAAAGACAAGTAGAAAACATGTTGGTCTTCCTATTAGGTTCCTGATGTTATGAGGATATTCTCTACTTAACAATGCTCATGTGTTTTATGGTGTCTCTTGAAATGCTAAACTCCGATTCCTCATGATAGTCTAGCCTAATCCTGATCAAGCATCATATTTAGATTCCTCTTGTTGGACTTGTCGCAACGTGCCCTTTTGCGGGCGAGCGAAGGCGAGGCTCACGGGTGCGCTTTCCAAAGGGGGAAAGATGCGCGGAGTCGCCACCAACGTTTATTTGTGGAAAATGTCGGAAAAACCAAAGGAAACCGGTCAAAATGAAAATTCTAAGTTCGGGAGTTGTATTTACGCTTGAGGAAGGTATTAGCACCTCTTACGTTTGTCTCGAAGGACAACAGCCTATTTTTAGAATTGTGGAAATTGTGTTATCTTAACTTTTAGGTCTTTTTATTTTTTGAGGTCGACAAAAGCGGGGCTTTTGCTCCTACGTACCCTCCGTCAAAGAGGAAATCAGACCTACGTAGTTCTTCCTTATGCGTGAATCAAGTGATTCTTTTTACTTGAAAGGTGATCATTTTAAGGCATTGGACCTTAAAAATGATCCATTTTACTTGGTAAGAAACTGAAATGATAAACTTTCAAAACCCTATTTTTTGTGGACGAGCTGATTTTAGCCTTAGTTTCACTTTAGTTATTAGTCAATTCAATTAAGAATGAGAAATCCCAAAGAGAAAACGTCCGATTGATTTTTCACTTTATTTTACTAAAAGGTATTTTTTGATTATTATATTATTATTTTACCTCTTTTTTGATTTCCCACGTGGTTACGGCACGACCGAACGGTCGGAATTCATTTTAACCGAAATTAACGGATGATACAATTCAAACGATCGGTGGAAATTTATTTTATTTTTAGATTAGGCGAGAAATGACTTAAATAAATGACTTAAGCACGTCAAAAGGGGGTATAAAAAGCGAATGAAACCGAGAATAAAAATACATGAAACAAAATGTGGACCACCACGGGTACATAGAATGAATTGAAAAGCTCCGTTTGAGGTACCTACCCGTTGAAGACTGAAGAAAATGAAGAACGAACGATGAATGTTGAAGAACGGTCAAGAATCTTCGCGTAATTACTCATGGAAACGTTACGGAAACGTTACGGAAGCGCCTCGGCTTGGATTTTCTTCACGAAAATAATTTTCCTCAGCAATTTCGAGAGAATAAGAAGTTCCAAGAAGGTTGAACCCCTTCTCCCTTCACTCCTCCCCCTATTTATAGCAAAATAGGGGAGGAGCTTGCCACCAAGCTCGCCCAGGCGAGCAAGGTTGCTTCCTCCAGAAGCAACAGCCTTCTGGAGGAAGAATCTAGAAGGCCCAAGTGGGCCTGATTGCTATTTGTACCCTTTTTTTTTACTAAATGCACCCCCCTTTACCTTTTTTGGTAATTCTTTTTCCGTAACGTTATGAAACTTTACGAATTTCGTAACGATACTTATTTTCCTTCCGCAAGGTTATGAATCCTTACGGATTATGTATTTACCCCTTTTTTTTAGCTCTCGAAGAAGTTACGAAAACTCACGGGTTGCGAAAAATACCTTCTTTCGATTTCCGTCACATCACGGAATTTTCACGGATCGCGTAAGCCTGCTTCCTTTTGATTTTCGGCACGTCTTGGGACTTCACATATTGTGCAACAAAGGGTGCCAAATATCTCGAAGCGGCCAATCAATGGTTGTATATCATCAAATTATAATCCCCGGACGAAATTAGGGTATGATAGTTGCCCCTCTTTACTTACCTCTCATCGGAGATAAGAGGAAAGCAAAGATAAGACACTGATTTCGTCCATCCTACCCTTTCCGTGATGACGATTCTCGTCTCTACTCTTTCCTTTTTTGCTGTACAACACAAAACAAAATACAAACAACAACAAGAACAACGAATATAATATACATATACACATATACACATGTTTGGCAAAGGAACCGATCTGGAAATCAACAGAAGAACATATTTCCCAGTCAGCAGAGGCTCCGCGCTTGATAATGGAGGACACATGAACAGCGCTAGGCAATGACATTCATGGGGCTCCGAAAAAAGGGGGAGAATGGAGGATTTCCTTGAGGGTCCGCACTTAGGCAATCATGAAGCATAGCTCCAAACTCGAAGGTGGAGGACACATGAACAGCGCTAGGCAATAACACTCACGGGGCTCCGAAAAAAGGGGGAGAATGGAGGATTGCCTTGAGGGTCCGCACTTAGGCAATCATGAAACATATCTCCAAACTCGAAGGTGGAAGACACATGAACAGCGCTAGGCAATAACATTCTTGGGGCTCCGAAAAAGGGGGAGAATGGAGGATTGCCTTGAGGGTCCGCACTTAGGCAATCATGAAACATAGCTCCAAACTCGAAGGTGGAGGACACATGAACAGCGCTAGGCAATAACATTCATGGGGCTTCGAAAAAAGGGGGAGAATGGAGGATTGCCTTGAGGGTCCGCACTTAGGCAATCATAAAACATAGCTCCAAACTCGATGGTGGAGGACACATGAACAGCGCTAGGCAATAACATTCATGGGGCTTCGAAAAAAGGGGGAGAATGGAGGATTGCCTTGAGGGTCCGCACTTAGGCAATCATGAAACATAGCTCCAAACTCGAAGGTGGGGGACACATGAACAGCGCTAGGCAATAACATTAATGGGGCTCTGAAAAAAGGGGTTGGCGGGACCGAACGGTCCACCGGGTTTTTCCACCTGAAAGGAAAACATGCTTTTTGTAAAGAAAAATAAATCATTCGCGAGAGCATCATATCTTAGAGAAACAATATACTTGTGCCAAGGGTAATCTTGCTTGTAACCGAGAATGAAGGGCAGGACGTCAACTTTTAGCTTTTAAATGAACATGCAGGGGAAACATCGGGCTAAGCTGAAAATAAATCACTCATAGTGTATAAAACTCACAAGGCAAGTGTTTTATCCTATTCCCAAACCATAACTGCACCACGACTTTATTTTGCACACGATTTCCTATCGAATCAAAGATCACACGTACGATCACGGATCAATAGGATTTTCTCGAGGGTAGTGTTTTTTGAGAGGAAACTGGGTGTTCTGGTCTTTTCCTCTTTGTTCATGTGGGGTGGGATATCGCCAATCGATAATGATTTCGAGCGGCAATTCGAAAGGAAAAGACACACCAAAAATGGGTTTTCCTTTGCTGACAGTCACTTATTCTGCCGAAAATTTATCTGGTTTGAAGATTTTCCATTCCCTTTCTTTCATTGATCGGGAATTACTCTGTTTTCCTCCGATCTTTTCCATTTTCACTTCCTTTCGATCTTCGATCGAGAATCCTTCTTTTTATTTCTTTTTTATTGTTCTTTTTCTTTCTTTTCTTTTCATTTCTTCCTTTTTTTTCCACTTCTTCCTTTCCTTTCTTTAGGAAATCGGGTTTCAACATTCTATTTGCTCTCCCTTGAGGAGATTCCGCTGTCCTTTGCTTTGGGGGAAAGGATGAGGATTCTTTTGATAGGCCAAGGTTCAAAAAAGTCTAAGGTTGTGTTTCAATGGGGTCTTTTATCGTGGGAGCCCAATCTTGATATCAGGGGTAAAACAAATTTGGGTGTCACGGTGTCGGTCCCGGGACGAACTCCCATATTACTCCACAAGGCACGCGTGACAACGATGATTTGAAAACAACGTGCAAAATTAGTCATGGCTACAGCCAGGTGGGCACTCAAGAATCCCGTTTATGGCATTGTGATACTATGGTTGGGAATTTACACAAACAGACCCAATGTTTCCCAATTATGTTCTTTTATCAGTTCAATGAATTCATCCATCCTTATCTCGGTTATTCCGGAAAATAAACTCTTAGCATCAGTCCCTTGTTTCCAAAAGATACGTTTGCTCTTTACGAATGATTTATACTTCTTAACTATAACATGTCGACCTTCGCGGTCTTTCTTTCTTTTTCCTTCATTGTACATCTATATTCTTATACATGACAAACTTTTTCTGTACACGCATTGGAACTCTTTCTCTTTACGTCACACGGTCTATATACAAACCCTATTTACGTTCAAAGATTTTTTATTTTTCCCAACACACCCTTATGGTTTACACAAAAGTTTCTTCATATACACTCGTTGCTCACACACGCAAGGATTCCTTTCCACGCATCATTTACACACAAAAAAATCCTTTTATACACACTTTCCTTTTTCTTTGTATACGCAGACATTTTATTCACAACACTTCTTTCTTTTTATTGGGATTTTTGGTTCATTTTATTATATTTTTTTTAGGACGACGTTCCTAAATGAAAAACTTTACACGGTCCCGGAATTTCAACAAACATTATTGACAACAATGAAACAAGTACCGACGTAACAACTCAAACGATATGTATGTACAAAACAAAAGTCAATCAACATGAAACAAATGTTAGTCCCTTAGTCAAACAAAAATATATAACAGGAAAAATGGAAACAAAAAGAAATATGGATCAAGGGATCTCCCAATCATGTGGCCCCGCTCCCTCCTAAGAAATCCAGTAAATCGGTCATCTCCTCGTCCTCGCGGGTCTCATCTGCCTCGTCGGGAGCCTCTACTGGTGCCTCTGTCGGCGCCTCTCCTGCCCGGGCCTCAGGCCAATCTCCAGGCCATGCGACCTCTGCCCTGAACTGGTCCGGAGTAGGGCACGGAAAAGAAGTAAAACCCTGGCTCTGCAAGCTGAGGCTCATTTGGTAAAGACAATCATGGGTCTGTACATGAGCCCGGTGGTTGGCCGCCTGCTGGCGAACCAAATGCCGCAAATACTGCTCCGTATCAAATGACCCGGCTGGACCAGCCTGATGAGGTGGCGGCACGTCTGCGGCCTGCGGATAATCCCCCTGGGCCTCTCTCTGTGTGCAATACTTCTCAATAAAAGCTCGGGTGATGGGCGGCCGAATCACCTTGCTAGGTGCGACGGGGACTCCGAACGACTGGCAGAGTCCTGTGATCAAGGCGGGAAATCCCAGGGCCCTGTTGCACTTATCCGGGTCCAGAGGGTGCCTGGTAGGCGCCATACCTGCAAATAGATAGATGGCATCAGCGATTAACTGAGCCACATGAATGCTCATCCGTATCAGGATGGCGTACACCAGCTGACACTTCGGCAGGGGGAGGTCGGAATTATGATCGCTGGGCTGGATGTTGCTGAGCAGCAAAGTCATCCAGATCTGAGTCAGGGTGGTCATGTTGGTGCGCATGATCCGCACCCGTCTCCCGGCAGCAGTCCGGTCAAAATCTTGCCCCAATATACATAGCAAATGGGCGATGGCCTCCTCATCGAACCCATCGGACCGGTTCCTCCTCTGGCCATACTCGCACTCCTGACCCTCTTCCAGCACTAAAGGGTATCCCAAGAACTGGCTGATAGCATCTGCATCAAACGGGATCCACTGACCCCTCACCCAGGACCTCATATCTCGCACGCCCTCCTCTGTAGGCCAAGCATTGGCATAAAATTCGAGGACTATGTCTGGATCGAACTTGGCCATGGGGGTAACCAGTGATGCCCACCGCTGGCGAACTATCTCCTCCTGGAAATCGGTATACTCGTCGTCCCTGAGCTGGACGTGTCGCTCCTGGAGAAATGACCATCCCTTGATGGCCTCGAAGCGCTGCTAGTGTTCAGCGCTCCTAAAGCGATGACTGTCATACTCGGGAGTGGAACTGGTTCCTTCGGCCGCTTTATCCTTCCTGGATCTCTTTGAGGCAAGTTTCCTCGGGGCCATCTCCTATGAGAACAAACATTTGGAAGTTAGTTTTACAAGATAATTCTTATCTTAACGCAAAAATGTCGTGCTAACCCCTCTGATTTAGACCAAACTCATGTAATCCATTTATGCACACGCGCATGTGTAGAAAATATCCTATTACTCATGTCAACATACAAGAACATCTAATATATTCTAATTGCCATACACCTATATACATTCTGAGAAAGAAAACACACTTTCATGCACAAAGTGTCAAACTTTACACCTAATTTATATCCTAAACATTTGCTATCACAAACTACCTACATACATTTGAAGTACACCATACAAATTTTTATTGTTTCACTCATATTTATTTATATGCATATTGGAAAGCTAATTACATCCTGCACATATTTGCATTCAAAAAGGCATTCCACGCTATCATACATTTATTTAGGAAAACAATTATTCATACTTGGCGAGGAATTTTATGCCCCTTATATTTACACATATATCTACACACCATTGAAAGGCATTTCCCACGTTACTTAGGTGCAAAGTACCAATCATGGGGCAGCCCAAATTCTTACAAGCAAGTCCCTATTTTCATGCTTTTCTAATTTTAAAACCAAATTTTGGGTTCCTAGTCATGAGTATGTTTTCTTGCATTGAAGCTAAAAGTTTGGGTTCCTAAGCTTGGGATTGCATTTGGGCATCTATTTTGACTTTCCTATGCTGTCTCTACATACATAAAACAGCCCCACCATCCCAATTTTGCAAAATCATATTCATATATCATTGGGGCATTTCACCGAGCACTTGATGGGCGCATGTTTGGACATAAATTGCAAGAGAATGGGGGCAATGTGGCATGCCCCATTGCTTCAGAATACAACATAGGCCTAAGGCCTTCTCATTCAAATCCTCAACTCCAAAAAATCAAGCATAAAAACAACCTAAAACTGCCCCACAAATATAATCACATTCTCACAATTTGGAGCACCAAAAGATGAAGAAAATATACCAATGGGAAGCTAAAAACATCAAGGATTGAATACTTACTTGTTGGAGTGAATAGAAACACCAAAAACGAAAGCAAAATGCGATCAAAAGTGGCTTAGGGGAGCCAGAAACGCAAGCCTTCGTGTTCATTATCTTTTGAATGAGAGGGGGGGGGGAAAGTCTTTTAGATACAAAAACATTCCCCTCCCTCGTTTTTATAATTTGGGTGCAGGGGTTGCTCGCCCAGGCGAGCTAACCTGCCATTTTATTTTTTATTTTTTTTACGAGGAACATTAACCATGTCTCCTCCTTCCTTATGGGTTAGCGTTTGCCCACTTGAACCTACTTAAATTAGAATTAGGTGTCGATTACTCATTTAAAACAAACAATAGTAAAAGAAACTGCGAATGCAAAGGATACCGGGCTGTCTTGCAGCGACGTTCTCTACTTGTTTAGCGCCGGGAAGGGGCAACGATCGGTCGGTCGCGATCCTATCCTCCATTTGCCTCCATCCCTAAGTACCTGCAAGTAGGAGACAAATAATATGCGGCCAATCGTGATCGGTCATCATCTTACCTTGGTTGATTTCTGCCATTGACTCGTCTTGACTTCTGACCGTGGCCTGAGACGACTCTGCTCCTTACTATCACAAGATATGCATGTGCATGTGCATGTGCATGTATGAATGTTCCTAATGCGATGATTTTATTTTAGTGAAGACTGGTTAGATTCAATTTTAAATAAGCGTTTGGGGCACCCCATACGCCGAGCGAAGAGGGCTCAAGTTATAACAAATCTAAAACACAAGGTTTGAAACCAAAGGGAGGATTGAAACCTCGCCCATCTTTTCTTTTCAAAGAAACGAGACAAATACAGTGAATGGGAATCCCTAGAACGAGAAAAACTTAGAAATAAAAAACATGCAACGGTCCTCTCGATTGCCCCAGACTTCAAGCGTAATATCGTTTAACTACATCGGAGTTCACGAGCAAGGGCAACTCCTCGCCATCCATGTTGGTGAGTATCAGAGCACCCCCAGAAAAAGCTCTTTTCACCACGAAAGGTCCTTCATAATTCGGGGCCCACTTGCCTCGACTATCCTTAACAGCGTGGAACATCTTTTTCAGCACGAGGTCCCCCTCGTTGAACTTGCGCGGACGTACCTTCTTGTCGAATGCGTTCTTTACTCTTCGTTGATACAGACGCCCATGGCTCATGGCTGTCAAACGCTTACCTTCAATGAGGTTGAGTTGGTCGTAGCGTGCTTGAGCCCATTCCGACTCTTCTAGGCCGGATTCTGCTATTATCCTCTGAGAAGGAACTTCTACCTCAAATGGTAGTACCGCCTCCATCCCATAAACCAAGGAATACGGCGTTGCCCCAGTAGAAGTTCGCACCGAGGTTCTGTATCCGTGCAGGGTGAAAGGCAACATCTTATGCCAATCTTTGTATGACACTGTCATCTTTTGAACAATCTTCTTAATATTCTTATTCGCAGCCTCTACAGCCCCATTCATCTTTGGCCGATAAGGGGTAGAGTTATGATGCTGGATCTTGAAGTCCTCGCACATTTCTTGCATCATCTTATTGTTCAGATTGGTACCATTGTCAGTAATGATCTTCCTAGGGAGTCTGTATCGACAAATCAGCTCCTTCTTTATGAATCTAACTACCACATTCCTTGTGACATTAGTATAAGAAGCTGCTTCGACCCATTTGGTGAAGTAATCTATCGCCACAAGAATGAAGCGGTGACCATTCGATGCTTTGGGTTCGATGGCCCCAATGACATCTATTCCCCACATGGAAAAAGGCCAAGGGGCGGACATAACTTTCAGAGGATGTGGCGGAACATTGACATTGTCCGCATATGCCTGACATTTATGACATTTCCTTACATGAGCGCAACAATCGCTTTCCATGGTGAGCCAATAGTAACCGGCCCTAAGAATTTTTCTGGCCATAGCATGCCCATTGGCATGTGTCCCAAAGGAACCCTCGTGGATCTCCTCAATCATGAAGTTCGCCTCTTTGGCATCTACGCATCGTAGGAGGGTCATGTCGTGGTTTCATTTGTACAGGATGGTACCGCTTACAAAGAAACCAGTAGCCAATCTCCTCAACGTCCTTTTGTCATTGTCAGAAATTCCTGGTGGGTATTCTTTGTTCTCGACATACTGTTTGATGTCGAAATACCACGGCTTCCCATCCCGCTCTTCCTCTATTGCATAACAATATGCCGGCCTGCCTTGAGATTTGAATTCGATGTACGGCAGATCCCCGTGTGGGGCAAGTTGAAACATGGATGCCAAGGTGGCTAACGCATCAGCCATTTGATTCTCTTCCCGAGGTATGTGGTGGAAGGAAATGTCATCAAAGTACTTGGCTAACCTCAAGATGTGAGTTTGATAGGGTATCAACTTCGGATCCCTAGTTTCCCATTCTCCTTTCAACTGGCGTATCACCAAAGCTGAGTCTCCATACACCTTGAGTAGTTTTACATCAAAATCAATGGTCGCCTGAACCCCGAGGGCACATGCTTCGTACTCGGCCATATTGTTGGTACAATCAAAACCTAGCCTAGCCGTGAAAGGAATACACTGATCATCCGGGGATACAAGGACTGCCCCTACTCCGTGGCCCAAAGCATTAGATGCCCCATCGAAGCAAACAATCCATTTGTCTATGTCCTCGTGCGTCCGCTTCTCTTCAAACAGGGCCATGATATCTTCATCTGGGAACTCGGGGTGCATCGGCCGATAATCCTGGAGGGGTTGCTGGGCCAAATAATCCGCTAAGGCACTTCCCTTTATCACTTTTTGGGTGACGTAAACGATATCGAATTCAGATAATAGTACCTGCCACCTAGCGATTCGTCCCGTGAGGGCCGGTTTTTCAAAGATGTATTTCACGGGATCCATTTTGGAAATAAGCCACGTGGTATGGCTGAGCATGTACTGCCTAAGCCGATGTGATGCCCATACCAGAGCACAACATGTTCTTTCCAGCATTGAGTAATTCATCTCACATGCGGTAAAATTCTTGCTCAGATAGTAGATGGCTTGCTCCTTTTTCCCAGAATCATCATGCTGACCCAACACGCACCCCATAGACTCGTCCAACACGGTCATGTATAGGAAAAGAGGTCTTCCTGTTACAGGTTGCATGAGCACCGGGGGATTTGCGAGACTTTGTTTGATCTTCTCGAAGGCCTCTTGGCAGTCACTGTTTCACAGGACCGCCTGGTTCTTACGTAATAGCTTAAAAATGGGCTCATAGGTAGGGGTGAGTTGCGAGATAAATCTCGCGATATAATTCAGCCTGCCCAAAAACCCCCAAACCTGCTTCTCCGTGAGTGGTTCTGGCATTTCAAGGATGGCCTTCACTTTCTCGGGATCTATCTCTATCCCTTTCTGACTTACGATAAATCCTAACAACTTCCCCGACTTTACCCCAAAGGTGCATTTGGTTGGGTTTAGTTTTAATTGGTATTTCTGCAACCTTCCAAACAGCTTACGCAGATTGACAAGGTGTTCGTCCTCAGTCCGAGACTTGGCAATCATGTCATCTACGTAGACCTCTATTTCCTTATGCATCATATCATGGAACAACGCCACCATGGCACGCTGATAGGTTGCCCCAGCATTTTTCAGCCCGAAGGCCATCACTTTGTAGCAGAATGTCCCCCATAGGGTGACGAAAGTGGTCTTCTCTACATCTTCGGGTGCCATCTTTATTTGATTATACCCCGAGAAACCATCCATAAATGAGAAAAGGGCGAATTTGGCTGTATTATCTACCAATATATCAATGTGTGGCAGGGGAAAATTGTCTTTAGGACTGGCTCGGTTCAAGTCCCGGTAGTCTACACACATTCGAACCTTGCCGTCCTTTTTCGGGACTGGGACAATGTTGGCCACCCACTCTGGGTACCGCGCCACAGCTAAGAAACCTGCATCAAACTGCTTCCTTACTTCTTCTTTAATTTTTAAAGACATCTCGGGTTTCATTCTTCGTAACTTTTGCTTAATCGGGGAAGACCCAGGATTCAAAGGCAACTTATGCTGCACAATGTCGGAATCCAGACCGGGCATGTCTTGATATGACCACGCAAAGACATCTTGATACTCTTCAAGAAGGGTTATCAAGCCTTGACGGATAGGCGCGGTCATACCGGCTCCTACCTTTACTTCTTTTTTTTCCTCCGTGGTCCCCAAGTTTACCAATTCGGTTTCTTCTTGGTGTGGCTTCATTTCACGTTCTTCCTGAGCGACCAACCTCTCCAACTCTAGTGACAGGACGTCCTCTTCCTCTTCCTCATTTATCGTTTGGCTTATATCTCGATCGAAATCGATTGTCAAACCCTCGTTGTTAGGATCCTCAAAGAATCGACCCTCATATCTATACCAGACAAGACAAAAGAAACAAAAACATGCAAAATGATATGAGAAAAGGTGGAACTACAAGAACAGATGAAACAAGATCTCTTTGTTTATTTAATAAGGTAGGTTTCACAAAACAAAAGAGAAAGGAAATCTATAGGCTCTAATTACATTGAATCAGCGGTATAGACTTCTGACTAGCTTATCACGCGCCAGTTCCCCACTTGGGAATCGGGGTGGCATGGTTGCACAAAACTTGGTGGGTCTTAAGGGAACTCCTCTTCTATTGCAGCCACCTCCTCCTCGGACACCATTCCAGCGCTGGTGAAACACTGGCTAATACGGCCGGGCCATACCCTATCCGCCCGAAGTCTTGACGGCACATTCCTCCTCCCCGGCATCCCGGGTTCATACCCTAATCCATACTTGTATGGATTTCCCTTGATATCGACCACGTCGGCATTCCCGAGGCAGTCCTTGCCTAGACCCATTCTGGGCTCAAATCCGTTCTTGAGCATAACACGTGCCACCATTATGGCCGCGTTGGAGAGAGAAGGTAGCGACGAACTTGGTTCCAAAGAGGCGCAGCTCACCACCTCAAAGGATTGGAAAGCCGTTTCCAATGATTCTTCCGCCGCTTCTACGTACGGTGCGGAGGAGGGGAAGCTCACTAACATATCCTCTTCACCCGACACTATCACTAAAAGTCCACCCACTGCGAACTTCAATTTCTGGTGAAGCGTTGAAGGGACCACTCCCAGGGCATGAATCCAAGGTCTTCCTAAGAGGCAGCTATAGGCGGGATTTATATCCATTACTTGAAACACCACATTGCAAGTGTGGGGGCCTATCTGAATGGGAATATCAATTTCCCCCATCACTTCCCGCCGAGTACCATCAAAGGCTCGCACCACCATCGAGCTCGGTTTTAAACGTGACGCACTAAAAGGAAGCTTTTCCAAAGTGGTCTTCGGCATTACATTTAAACTCGATCCATTGTCGATAAGTACCTTTGCAACAACGTGGTCCATACATCTCACCGACACATGTAGAGCCTTGTTGTGTCCTCTCCCCTCAACGGCAATCTCTTCTTCCGCAAACGCGATATAATTGTTGGTGGTTATATGATTAACGATGCCTTCGAAACCCTCCACTGAGATATCATGTGCTACATGGGCATCGTTAAGGACCTTCATCAACAGCGCACGATGAGGCTCGGAGTTTATGAGTAGTTCAAGCAAGGAGATCCTTGCTGGAGTTTTATTCAGTTGCTCAACTACCTTAAACTCGCTTTGTTGGATGAGGCGGAGGAACTCATGGGCCTCTTCCAAAGTCACTGTTTTTCCTTAAAGACCTTCTTTCTTTTGAGCCCCTCTTGCCACTGGAGGATCTACTTCTTTCGAGGGGGTGGCTATGTCTGTGGGCTCTTGGACCATGGGCACTTTCCCTTTGGAGGGCAATTCCGCCGGGTGAGGGGAAGCGAACACCCGACCACTGCGGGTTACGCCACTGAGGCCGGTGATGTTGGTTACCTTGGCTGATAGGGAGTCAACTTCGGTTGCAACTCTTTCGCTGGACGCGGGAGGGGTATACTTCCACGGAACGGCCTTATTACTTTGATATGCAAATGGCGTTGGCTTGGGCGCCGCCCGGGGGTATATGGGTGTGGAGCCGGTCCCTTTTCTAGTAAAACATATCACTAGGGCCTTGGGGGTTAGAGGAACCTTTTTCTCTTCCGACTGCATGCAAATTTGTGGTTCTTCCCTCCCTCCTATGGACACTTCAAGCTGCCCCCAGTCCATGAGCCACTGAAGCAATTCTTCTACCACGGGACAGGTTTCCATGTCGTGCGACTCCCCGAGGAGAAACAAACATTCGTCCCTTTCGCCTTCACCACGGGAGACCATGCACGCCGCTTGCAGTGATTGATAGATGAAGCGTCTAGAAGTAGCTACCTCTTCTAATCTCTTTGCCCGTGATAGCCCATCCTCTTCGGCGACGTTCACGCTAGCCCCTCCATGACTAGCTAGCGGGTTGGTTTTAACATTTGGGCCTTCCTCTTGAAACGATAGCCAACCGGCACTGATTAGGTGTCGTACCTTATATTTGAACGGGAGGCAGAAGTCAATGTTATGTCTGGGAACTCCACTATGGTACGCACACTTGGCACCCGGGTCATACCACTTGGGGTAGGGTGGCTGGAGGACCTTCCCGGGTATGGCCACCACCAAATGATTCTCCAATAATGAAGGCCATAACTCGGAGTATGCCATGGGAATAAGAGGGAAGTTTTCTTTCGTGGGCGGGTGCTGTGCATATTTATAGGTCGCGCCGGGGGCTGTATTATTAACTGGCCGGGGTGCGGCTGGAGCTGTGCGTTGGGCCGGCGCTCTTTCTGCTGCGGGTGGTCCTTTTACTTGAGTCGGGAGGGAATTCCCGGCTCGGATTAAAAAATTTGGGGGATTGGGTTGGTATGAGCTTTGGATACTTTGGGGTGCTTTCATCCATGTCGGGGCAGTGGTGACTGCGTGGGCATCTCCTTCCTTTTTCCTCGTGCCCACTACTGGGGCTCTTCTGTTGTTGTTGGGGGCCATATTGGCAGCATATTCGAACTTGCCTTTTCATAGTCCGGATTCAATCCTTTCTCCGGCGAAGACGAGATCCGCAAAGTTAGCTGGCATGTAGCCTATCAGCTTTTCATAGTAGAACGTGGGTAACGTACCTACCATAATTGTGATCATCTCCCTCTCCGTCATGGGCGGTACGACTTGGGCTGCGAGATCTCTCCATCTTTGGGCATATTCCTTAATGGACTCATGCTCTCGCTTAGTCATACTTTGAAGCTGGTTCCGATCGGGAGCCATGTCCGTATTGTACTGGTACTGCCTAATGAAGGCAGTTGCCAAGTCCTTCCACGATCGGATCTAGGAAGCTTCCAGATTGGTATACCATGCTACAGCTGCTCCGGCCAAGCTATCTTGAAAGAAATGGACCAACAACTTTTCGTCCGCAGAATATGCCCCCATCTTTTGGCAATACATCCGGAGATGCCCTTTTGGACATGTCGTCCCTTTGTACCTATCAAAGTCTAGTACTTTGAACTTGGGAGGGATGACGATGTTGGGCACGAGACATAAATCCGCCAAATCCGAGAATGGGTAATTGCCAAGGCCCTCGACTGCTCTTAACCTCTCTTCAAGCGCCTCCATCTTCCCCTTATCTTCCACGAAGGGAACAGATTCTTTTACGGGTGTGGGTGAAGCCGGGATATGGCGGACTATGCTCGGTTGGGGTAGTTCATGGGGGGACGGATCTTTGAGGTGGAGCAGGGGGCCAAGATGGGTATCTCCTTCCTCATCGTCTTGCCCGGGATAGTCGTCATAAGGTGGGAGTTGCCCCTCGAAAGTAGGGGCTTGGCTTAACTCTTCCGGGGTGGCACGGGGGGTGAAGTCCGGAGGCAAGCCATAAGGATAAGCTTGCGGACTATACCTTCGACCAAATACGGCCGTGTTTCTGTCTCGGCCCGGATTTAAGGCGGGCTGCAGCACCGGCTCCACTTCCCTAACCGTACTGGAGGCGGTTGCCGTGGCTTTATCCTCTATAGTTTTCTGGAGTTTTAACATGACCTCCGAGATGGAAGCCATTTGATCTTTTAAAGCCGATAGATCGGCCTTCATCTGTTCCTGCATGCCCTCTTCATTATCCATTTTTCTGGATCGAGTGTTATAGGGGTGCCTTGGTGTTTTCTTAGTTATGATGAAATTCCTAAAGAAATAAACAATGGTGAGTATGCCACCAAAACATGAATATGCAAATGAATGATCGGAGCACTCGGATCCACCCCAAGGTTTTTTAGATAACATGATGAGTTCAGAACTTCTCATTTTATAAAAAGAACAAAGCTTTCATCTAGCCAAGATTATACAAAGGTGTTACAAGAGAACCTAACGGTTTCTAATCATGTGGGCCATCAAATATATCATGTGTTGACAGTAATTGATTAGCCCATGCATCTCCTCCGGGGCCGTACACACTTCGGCCATGGCTTTTGCTTTGGCTAATAGACACGGGAGGTCTTGACTTCCATTCAAGGTCAAGGCGAACCTATCCATCCACATAGTCACTTCTTGATGCAAAGCATCAATCACTCTCCCTCTTGCTTCTTTTTCAACGTACAACTGTGCAAAATCCTCCACTAGCTTTTGTTCATGGGTCACAGACTGGTTCAACTCTTCCTTGTATTGCCCTATGATAGCTAGCATGCTTTGCTCCGTGGCTTCCAAGTGTTGAGCCAAACTCCTTTTGGACCTCGCGCAAGCAACTAACTCTTCTTTTAAGATCATGCCATGCACCCGTGACCGATCTCTTTCTTCTCTTTGGAGCTTGAGCTCATTGTTGCTACCCCACAATGCTCCTCGGAATTTCTCTCAGCCATATTCCTCCTTGCGGGCCCTTTTGGTTTCTTGTTCAAGGGCTCTTGCAGTGGCCGCGTTTTCCTCTTGTAACTCGGTGCACTCTTTCCGGATGTGTGTAGCAGCTGATTTGAACTTCTCCTTGGCGAGTCTTGCCTTCCCTAGCTCCAATTTTAGAGCTCGGACTTCTTCATCTTCCTCCGGAGCTTCGAAGTTCTCCTCATCGATAACTTTCAACTTGGAGAGCCAATCTAACCCTCGCGTGTGAATTCTTAGCCATCCATGATAACCTCCGATGACACCATTACGGATGCCCCTTAGCTCCTTGTCTTTCCTCAACGGACTCCTCCACGCCATGTGGATTCTTTGTATAACCTTGACACCTTGCGTGCCTAAATCTTTCACAAGGAAAGGTGAGAGACTCCCTTCCGTTGGCGCTCCCCTCATGGGGTACCCTAGCAGTCTTATGGCGAGCGCGGGATTATAATTAATACACTCCCTAGTCCCTATCAATGGAACATTAGGGTAGTCCCCACACGAGAAAAGAACTCCTTCCTTGCCTTCCTTCCAACGAGGAAACCAATTGATTGCGCTGCCCCCTATCTCCGCCAAATGTTGATCCCAATCGACTCTTCCTTTTTCGGCGCATGAGCGATAACTTTGAAGCGGACACGGGTGTCTTGTGTCTTGTTGGAATAGGTGTGAAATCAACCACACACAGAGAGTGGGTAAACAACAAACAATCCGTGCACTGTTTTTCTCACACCTCCGGTCAAAGGTGTCAAATAAATTTGCCAAGATAGCCACCACTGGACTTTCCTTGCCATGGTGATATGCGAGGAAAGCATCAATGGCGGCTAAGTCTACCAAACCGTCAACGTTCGGAAAGAGGACAACCCCAAAAATCAACAAAGCTAATATATCCGCAAACGGGCCCCACTTCTCTTGGCTTGCCATATCCCTTGCCTTGCCTTCCAAGTATTTCCGAGGCAGGCCCACTAAGCCGTTCCGAGTTTGCTTCATGCGATCCAACTCTTTTGCTGAATCTCCAACCACAGCTGCAATCTTGCTCAAGGAAGGAAGAAAATCGGAGAAAAGATACGGTTTTCTCCCCCCAAGAGGGCATCCTAATATTTCCTCAAACTTTTCAATAGTTGGTACCATTTGGAAGTCCCCAAACGTGAAACACCTCAACGGCTGGTCATAGTATTGGGCGAGGGATATGATAGCTTCCGTAAATACCTCCGCTGCGGTCAAATCTAGAATCTTCCCGTACACTTTGCGGAAGGCTTGCCTTTGGAGAGGTCCCATCAATCGTCCCAATTCCTTGAGGCTAGTGACATCTAGACTTTTAACCTTGACTTGATAAAACCTTTTGCCGTTTTGATTTGTCCCCATCATTTATCTAAAAAAAAAGGGGTGGATCAAGACTTCGACATGAATGATGCAATGCGTATGCATGAAACAGAAAGAAAACAACACAAAGGGGTAATTCATACATACGAGACCGCAGAGATCCAATTTTAATGCTACGTTTGGGCATGATGGTGCCTCGACGTAGCATAAAAAAGGTTATGTATTACTCTAAAGAAACCAAACACCACTAGCAAAAACTATAAACTAGTTCTATTTTACCAAAAAATGCATGAGAACGAATGGCACGGAGCGTGTTTGCTCTTTGCCCCTATTTGGGAACCTATAGGACAATATCTAGGGGTCTCTAATAACTACTCCCCAACAATTCATAACTCACATGGCTGTTTTCTAGAGGTATCATCACTCAAGATAATAATATTGTGGCGGTATGGAATACCAGCGACAACACATTATAAAGAGAGAAAGCTCTAGACGAGGTTTCATTACTATCAAGCAAGTCGGAGACCTAGCATGATGATACATTCACCCCCACTCCTTAAATTCCCATGAACCCGGGTATAGGGCCCCTTTTTTACTCAAACCCGTGGGTGCTTAGAATGCAATGTAAAGAATGCGAAATAGACAACAGTTATTTACATTTTACACAGTTCAACCAATGCACACACGAAGTTTCACAAATCCACAATTCCTTAAAATAGGCCTAACTCACAAAAAAAGTCCCCAGTGGAGTCGCCAACTGTCGCAACGTGCCCTTTTGCGGGCGAGCGAAGGTGAGGCTCACGGGTGCGCTTTCCAAAGGAGGAAAGATGCGCGGAGTCGCCACCAACGTTTATTTGTGGAAAACGTCGGAAAAACCGAAGGAAACCGGTCAAAATGAAAATTCTAAGTTCTGGAGTTGTATTTACGCTTGAGGAAGGTATTAGCACCTCTTACGTTTGTCTCGAAGGACAACAGCCTATTTTTAGAATTGTGGAAATTGTGTTATCTTAACTTTTAGTTCTTTTTTATTTTTTGAGGTCGACAAAAGCGGGGCTTTTGCTCCTACGTACCCTCCGTCAAAGAGGAAATCATACCTACGTAGTTCTTCCTTATGCGTGAATCAAGTGATTCTTTTTACTTGAAAGGTGATCATTTTAAGGCGTTGGACCTTAAAAATGATCCATTTTACTTGGTAAGAAACAGAAATGATAAACTTTCAAAACCCTATTTTTTGTGGACGAGCTGATTTTAGCCTTGGTTTCACTTTAGTTATTAGTCAATTCAATTAAGAATGAGAAATCCCAAAGAGAAAACGTCCGATTGATTTTTCGCTTTATTTTACTAAAAGGTATTTTTTGATTATTATATTATTATTTTACCTCTTTTTTTATTTCCAACGTGGTTACGGCACGACCGAACGGTCGGAATTCATTTTAACCGAAATTAACGGATGATACAATTCAAACGATCGGTGGAAATTTATTTTATTTTTAGATTAGGCGAGAAATGACTTAAATAAATGACTTAAGCACGTCAAAAGGGGTATAAAAAGCGAATGAAAACGAGAATAAAAATACATGAAACAAAATGTGGACCACCACGGGTACATAGAATGAATTGAAAAGTTCGGTTTGAGGTACTTACCCGTTGAAGACTGACGAAAACGAAGAACGAACGATGAATGTTGAAGAACGGTCGAGAATCTTCGCGTAATTACTCACGGAAAAGTTACGGAAGCACCTCGGCTTGGATTTTCTTCACGGAAATAATTTTCCTCAGCAATTTCGAGAGAATAAGAAGTGCCAAGAAGGCTGAACCCCTTCTCCCTTCACTCCTCCCCCTATTTATAGCAAAATAGGGGAGGAGCTTGCCACCTAGCTCGCCCAGGCGAGCAAGGTTGCTTCCTCCAGAAGCAACAGCCTTCTGGAGGAAGAATCTGGAAGGCCCAAGTGGGCCTGATTGCTATTTGTACCCCCTTTTTACTAAATGCACCCCCTCTTTACCTTTTTTGGTAATTCTTTTTCCATAACGTTACGAAACTTTACGAATTTCGTAACGATACTTATTTTCCTTCCGCAAGGTTACGAATCCTTACGGATTATGTATTTACCCCTTTTTTTAGCTCTCGAAGAAGTTACGAAAACTCACGGGTTGCGAAAAATACCTCCTTTCGATTTCCGTCACATCACAGAATTTTCACAGATCGCGTAAGCCTGCTTCCTTTTGATTTTCGGCACGTCTCGGGACTTCACATATTGTGCAACAAAGGGTGCCAAATATCTCGAAGCGGCCAATCAATGGTTGTATATCATCAAATTATAATCCCCGGACGAAATTAGGGTATGACAAGACTAAACTCGACCAGAACCGCATTAAGACAAGCATACAAACATCTAGGTTACCGTACCCCGATCCCTCGAGATAATACGATAACTAGCCCTGTCCTATCAAGTTCTAAGAATCATATCAGCTTCCACTATTGAATGATCCTAACAAAGCATGCATCTACGTGATCAAGGAAAAAGCACACTGAAATGACGTACTGATAGCTTAGAGAACACATAAAACATCATTAAATAGATATACAGGTATTTACATCAAGTACCTACATGGAAGAACCAATAGAGGATTTAGCTCTCCCTATCTGGGAAGCTTCCTTTACAACAAAGAGAAGAGAAAAATGAAGGATTGAAGAAATACAAGTAGTGGGGATGTCTCCTCCACCTCTAGAACCTCACAATCACTCCCAGACTCAACTCATGCTCTCAGGATGGCTTCCTCTTCCTGCTTAGTTCTCTACTAGTCTTCGCACAACAAAAGCTCTCAAAACTCTCTGGAACTTGGACCTTTCTCTCTCTAAAAATCTCTAAACATGCAAAAGCTTCGAGAATTGCCCAAACTCCCTTCTCCATTTCTGATTTCAGGCTTAAATAGGTGGCCTTGTTGGTACTTGTGCGCTTAGCGCGAATCTGTACTGCTTAGCGCGCATTAGTGAATTTCGGCTTAACGCGTGTGTTCTCGGTCAACGGATGGACTCAAGCGGTGCACTTAGCTGGATGAGCCCTCGCTCAACAAACATGCACAACTCATCTTTCTTCCAGATTCTTCCTCGCGCTCAGCCAAAGGAGTGTTGCGCTCAGCGGATGGCTCGCTGAGCTGGCAGGTTGGCTTAGCGAGCAGATGAAAATCAGCACTTCACAAACTTGCCTAATTAACCTGAAATTGAGAGGAAATGATTATTAAATACACAAAATGGGAGTACTAAGTATTTATTACCTATCTTTAACAAAAATTAATTACAACACTACAAAATAACCATAAATGGGAGGAGTTAGATACAATTTTCACAGATTTCTTACACAAAAGTTAGTCGTATTCATCGACTAACAACTCTCCCAAATTTACAGTTTTGCTTGTCCTAAAGCAATTAAAGAACAACTCACTGGTCCCCAAGTGAAAATAATATGCAGTGACTATGTACAAAGGTGTATGCTTCAAAAATTATTGATTGCATGATAAAAGAATGAAGCAAAATTCCCTCATCACTTGTCTTTCACAAAACATGCAGTTATGCAAAGAGAAGAATAAAATGTAACCTGGACAATTAGATGAAGTTAGGCATAAGACAGATATCAAGGAAAGTAGCTTAAACCGCAGTCTCACAGATACTGTTTTACTCAAGCACAAGTGCTTAAGCTATTCATCAATAACAACTAGCAAGAGATCCAATCTTTGAACTTCATCTCAAGCCATAAAGTCATAAATGCATAAACAGAATCAGAAGGACTTTCACAGGCTTGTAGTGAGGCTTGGCTACAAAAATAATTGGTTTTTCTAGGATTCAAAAGCTTAGATTCTAAGAGAGCACAAATCCTAGACTTATCCAAATATTCTTTTCAATACAATTAGCTTACTCACTAGTCTTTCACTTTAATTTGCATTTGACCTTATTACAACAACACACATTTCCTTTGATTGCTCTTTCTCTCCTTTTTTTTAACATAATTTATTGGTTATGTGTGCTGATGTGCTTTACCTTCCACTTTACATCCTGGTTAAATCCCCCAAATTTGGGGCAAATTGCCTTGAACCATCTGCTCTCCTAGAATCTAAGCAAGGTATCAGGAGATATTCATTCAAGTTCAGGGTTCAATTTTGAAAATGTAATTTAGCTCACAAAGGGTGCAAAGGATACAATTATAATTCAAGGTAAGCTTTTTGGTTAATTGGCATATATATACAATCATGGCCTTCATCATGTCCTCATTCATACATTTCATTCTAAAATTCAAAGATTGATGCAAAGACTATTACTCAAAGCTAGTCGTTCACTCATAATTTAAGATCACATTCTCACCGGTTATGGTTCAAGCTTTTCTTTCTCAATCAACCTGTCTACTGACTAACAATTATAATTGGAAGTTCACATTCTTGCTCTTTCTTTGTCTAACATACATACTTGCTTAAACTTATGAAAAGAAACACAAACTCCATCACAATCATGCATTCAATCCAAAATCACTTCATAACACCAATTTCACAAAAGGATAAAAGTGTTTCACTGCATAATCATCATGATCAAGTAAAACTGTTATGTATGCTTCAAAACATGCATACTAACTATTCACAATAAGTATAAGTATATAATTATAAACGGAAACCAAAATTACTCAAAACAATGTACTGGAACTAATATAGTTATAATTATTATCCAAAAAGCAAAATCATTAGGAATTTAAAAGTCATGAGATGGATCCTGTGTATCCTGAGTCTGAGCATCCTCCTCATCTATCAACTGAAGTACTAGAGTAGCTGGAGGAGAAGTGTTCAGTGCTAGGACTGGTGTGGTCTGGTCCTCGGGTATGTCAAGTACAGGAGTGGAAGGGTCAACTGTAGGCTGTAGTGAGGAGAGGTCTGCCACTGGAGTAGGAGGCTTTAATGTGCCCTCAAGTGATCTCTCAGGAGTAGCAGCCGTCTCTGGTCCGGCCTGTTCTTCCCCTGCCTCAGAATGAAGAGTGAATGGCTCTGGAATGGTGGTCTCAAAGGAAGCATCTTGTACCTATTGGGGTACCTGGGCTGTGGGACCTTCACCTTCCCTATCAAGAGAAGGTTGGGTCCCAGGCCAGGCTACCCTCTCTAAAACCTGCTCCACTGATAGGATGGATCCTGGAGGAGCTACCACCTATAGACTCTGCAGCAATAGAATTTGTCCATGATGAATACTTTGAAGCATGGCTTCAAAGCGTTGCGAGTGAATATGAGTTGGAACTGAAAAAGCTGCAGAAGTATATGCTGGAGTAGGTGCTGGAGCTGCAGAAGAAGATGGAATATCAGTTGGCCTCGCCCTCGCCCTCCTAGCCCCCCGAAAAGCAACTGTTAGATCATCAATGTTCCAACAGTTCTTCCTGATGTAGGCCAAGTTAATGGTCGGGCTTAAGCGCTCAAATGTGAGGCTGTCAGAGACAACCCCTCGGGCTCGGCATAATGCAGTAATCCAAGTTGGAAAACCAAGTCTACAAGAGTTAGACTAGGCAATAGAAGTCATCTATCCTGAGATTAGAGTGCCGATGTTCATATCCATATGAGAGACCAAGCTAAAGATTATGGGTGGGTAAACGGGCCCAGGTCCATGGACTGATCCGCGGTTCGTGCGGGTTACGTACCAATTTTTTTAAACGGTCCATGGTTATGTCATATTTTTGGGCTCGCCCCGCTTAACCCGCGGACTATGCGGGTTTGGCCCGCGGGGTCCACGGGTTGCCCGCAGCCCGCATTAGGTTTGATTTGTGTGACCCTGATCCAATTATATTAGGTTTGATTTTCTCTTTTTCACTTTAAACTTTTCTTTTAAAATAATAGATAAAGAAATATATTAGATAAGATAAAGATTTAAAGATAAAAATAAAAGATTTAAATTAAAAGATGATAAAGATAAAAAATGATAAGATAAGAAAAATAAAAAATAACAGAAATAAAAGATTAAGATAAAAAAAGATAAGTGATAACATGCTAAAAATCTTCATTTTTGATATTTTGTCGATCTTTTTTTCTTTTAATATATCTTTTTCCATATCTGCAAGCCATAAATAATAAAAATATCAATTCTTATCATTTAAGCTAAAAATAATTGTTAAATAAATAATTTGAAAGATATTTCAATATATTTTTATTGTAAAAAATAACTCACATCATATTTAGCCGTTATCATTGTAAAGAACATTTTTTCTCCTCACGGTTTTTCTCCACCACGCACTCACACATGCGCGCAAGTCATACGACTCTTTCCCTTACAAGGAAAACAAAACGTGACTCACACTCATGCAGTCATGCGACACATCACAGCAGCACAGCCTCGGCCCACCACCGCGCCACCATGCAAAGTACATCTCTTCTCTCTCTAGAATTTTTTTTTATGTTGGAGATGTTTAAATTTCATATTTTAAATTTATTGCTTGAATTTTCTTTTGTTAAGACATTATTTATTTTATTGATGTAATTGACTAATTATTGAGATTTTATTTACATCTGTATTGAACTTAATTTGATTGTATTGTATTTTTATTAAAATTGAAATTCTTTTAAAACTAGGCTCGCGGACTGGCCCGTTTGACCCGCGAGGTCTGTGGGGCGGGGGCGGACCAATTTATTTGGTCCGTGTAAGAAGCGGGGCGGACTGGCCCGGTCCGCTGCCAATGCGGGCTTATGCGGGCGGGCCTTACGCGGGGCGGGCCGGCCCGCTTACCCACCCCTATATAATTAAGACTTTTCCCAAAAATTCCAATCATTACAACAACAACATTATTCACAATTTCAATCATCAATAACAAATATATCACATCCCATTAGTTAAAAACACATTTTTTCTTGAAAACCAGCATGCACAGGGATAGACATTCATCCCCATAATTGGGTTCTCTGACCCCAACTATGGTATCAAAAGTTGTAAACAAACAATAAACTCCTTTCACTTATCTATGTCTCTTTGTTAGTTCCTTACATGGTTGTTCTAAGATCTCTTAGGTTCATGTCTGTTTGTCCAAACACAAAGCTCTATATACCAAATCGGAGACAATTTAATATGAATTTCAAAGACAAGGTTAATATCAAATTTTGGGGTCAAATACCCATTCAACATAAAAAAAAAGGGGATAATGAAGTGTTTTGAGATCCACATCAAAGAGACGTCACTTTGAAATTCCAATCACGGCACTGTGGCTAGGGTTCAATGAAGTTTACAAAAACAAAGTCTATTTTATAAAAGGACAACTTTTACAACGTCTCATTTTCAAGGATTTTTCAAAGTATGTATAAAAACATCCAATAACGGTACCCAAGTCACAAGAGATGCAAAGATAGGTTCAAATGAACTAGGAGAAGGTTTAGAAATCATGGTTACCTCGAAGAAACCGCAAAGGGAGGATTGGAGCCTCCATTCTCTACTGAATCCCCGAGTTGAGTTTTGAAGATTCCGCTTTGACTAAAGTGCTCTTCTCTGTGTTGTGGTTTAACGGCAAGTAACGGTGGCTCCTGGTTGTCATCGATGGTTGTGGGTTATGGATGAAGTGTTTCTAGATTTTGGGTGAGGGTTTAGAGAGAGAGAGGGGGGGGGGGGTAAAATCATGTTTTTCACACTAAAGAACATATTTACAATCTACAGATCTCACTTAGCACATTGATCTCGCTGAGCGAATTATCTTCTCTGTGTGCAATTGCGCTTAGCGCGCTTGTCTCACTAAGCAAGATGTCCAGAGGTCGTATTTTGCAAATTCCAATGGTCAAAACTTGAAAACTTGGGTTGCGAACCTACAGTCCAAGTTTAATTGAAATAGGTTTTGGGTCAAACTTGAAATCACACATTTCCAAGACAGATCAATCAAACTCCACATAACCTTACATCCACACCTAGGAATCACACAACACTTCAACTAATCCAAATTAATCAAATAATACAAGAAATACATCAAACATTTATTTTTAGTTATCAAAATTTCAAGGCGTTACAAAGAACCTACAAGGTTACAGAATAATAATGATGGTAGAAGTGCTGAAAATATATTCAATCATATAATAATATAGTTATGCCTTGGACTAAGTGGTGTGCTTACTGTTGTATAGATTTGATTGGCTTTAGCTTCAACATTTGCAAAAGCTCCCACGAATTTGATCCATTCTGCTTTTTATCAAAGTAAATGCAGTAAATCATTAAGCATTCCAAGCACATAAATGAGTGTATAGATTAATATGCATCTTAAATAATTTATGAATTTTTCAAGTAGGTTCTTAATCAGTAATCAGATTAAATTAGCTAGAAAAACTGGATTGAATACACCATTCTTCTGGAAATCCTTCATGGTACTATTTATCATAAGATATAGTACAAGAAAAATAAGGATGGATGACAACAAATGCTCCCTCAGTGTTACTTGGTAACATAAAATATAGTTAGTTATGCAGTTGTAACTTGTAACTGAATCGTCCATGTATTAGGTGGCAGTAGTTCTGTTAGGTTAGTTAGGTTCCTATCCAATTAGTAATTGCATTTGCAGCTCCTTTCCAATAGCTTTTCTTGTTATAAACATATGACAAGCTCTTTATATCTACATATTATTAATATTTAAATATCTATGACATATTGTTGCACTTTTACCCTCCTTTATGGTGGAAAAATTTATCTAATGAATGCCAAAGAATTAAGATTATAGAGTTCAGACTAAGCTTTGCAAACTGTGACATTGCTCAATCAAAGCTTGGATGGGAAATTTTGATTGGTTATTGAACTAACTATACTCTCTTTTTTCCTATACTGAAATACACCGTTTCACTTAAATAATAATATAATATTAAACAACAAAAGTTAACATATGCTCTGATCCTTTTGACTTTTGGAAATTTATATGGGGAGTAATTTTTAGTTGCTTACCTGCAAAGGGATATCCTCCATAAATTGAACAAAAGTTGCAAAATTGCAAGCTGCCTATTGATCAATGTCACTAAGAAAGTATGAAGAGAACTTTAGAAGCTTTTGATAATCACTATTATGGAAAAATTCTATTTGTCCTCCTTCATACAGTTTCAATACACATGGAGAAGCCACATAGTCTGAGGTTATGCCTTTCAACCTCTCCAATAAACCTAAAAGTTGCTCAAAACAAGAATATGAAGAAATAAGAAGGCAAGGAGGGAATGCAAACCCTTCTATCTTGATCTTAGCAAAACACAACAAAACCTTTTAATATGTAAACTTGTAGTAGTAAGGGATTCTCACCTCTATAAAGGAGACTTAAGTTCCAATCCCTAGATGAAAAAGAAAAAGTTTGTCAGAGAACACAGGTGAAAGATACAATAATAGTATAAATTTGCTGGTCAAGAAAAATAATGACTATATTGAATTGCCAAATCATTTGGTTTAGCATTGGCACGTTGACCTGATTTCTAAATTCCTTTGGGGATTAAATGTATGAGTTACTATATTATATGCTATAGATTCTTGATTCTAGAGAACAAGAGATGGGAATATGCATGACATACCTAGAAAATAAGTTGTATCAGCATAATAGTTTGACAATGGTATGCCAAATGACTGGATTCTTGATACGCAATATTTAGTAGAGTAGGCTAGAAACACAGCTTAGCAGGAAAAATTCAGCAAACATGAAACTAATTAGAAAAATAGCAATGTGTATGTTTGATTCCTTCTAGCATAGTTTCCCAATAGAAGAAATGACAAAGTCAATTTAAGTTAACAAAATGTGGTGTCTTCCTTAAAGGTTACTAACTTACTATAACTATGAACTGTTATACTAATATAAGATATATTTTAAAATTCCCCCATCTTTGAATAGAAATGACTTTGGCACTTTGCTAATACAGGTAGCTACTGTCCCTAATCATAGTTTTAAAAAAAAATACAATATCAACAACTAGATAGTTTGATCATACAAATGTATTAAGCATAATGATCAGTTTGTTGTCTTTTGTCTTAAAAATTGATCAATATGTTATCTTCACATAAAACATCATTATCTCTTTTTTCAATTCGAGAAAATGCTAAAGATAGTCATCTTATTTTGATATTAGATAACAAATATAAAGCCATAACTTATGAACAATAATTTCTAAAATTATATTGAATCAACTTATAAAAATGTCATACACCCCCCTTAATCTTCCAACACTTAAGCGAGCTAAAAAATAAAAATACAAGTCCTTATCATTTTTCCATTTCATTCTTTTCTTACATAAACAAAAAACCAAAGAAAACCTTAGGACCTATGGATATTAGTACCCTACCTTAAGAATTCAAAGATAGTAAAAAAAAAAGTATATCTCCATACTCACCTGGAGAAGAAGGTGGCTCTAGCCATCAGTAGAATTCTTAATGACTTTGAAGGTCTAGCCATAGTAAATATGGAAGTTTCAAGCATCTTCCTCTTTTGAAAAGTTACCTACTTTCACTGCTGGGGTGGCTCCATGGACACATCCACAGTTAAATAACCAAACCAATGCTAAGAAGGAGAAAGCTTGTAGCCAAGAACAAGAAGGAGCTGAATCCATGAGTTAAAAGAGGGACCTTTTATTGCTACATAAAAATAATGTGATAATTGGAGCTAATTATATTTAACATGTTAGTGTTCGGCTTCCGGCAAGTGCACTAGATCGCACAAGTAGTATAAAACGGTAAGAACCGAGTATCGAACTCTTGGGGAACTTGTGTTATTTGGTAAGCTATTTCAGCAAATAGGTGTCTGGTGTGTAAAGATAAGTGTGAATATGAACAGGTGTATAAACTATCTGTGCAAAAAGATAGAAAATCACGCGAGAGAAATGATGTGTAAAAAAAAGTAGAAAACACGTTGGCCTTCCTAATAGGTGCTTGATGCTAAAAAGATATTCTCTATCTCACAATGCTCATGAGTTCCTATGGTGTCTCCTGAGATACTAAACCCCGATTCCTCATGATAGTTTAGCCTAATCCTAATCAAGCATCATCCGCAGATTCCTCTTGTAGGACTAAACTCAACCAGGACCGCATTAAGACACACATACACAACTAAATCATCGCACCCGATTCCTCGTGATGGTACGACAACTTAGCCCTATACTATCAAGGACTTTAGAGTTAGACCAGTTTCCACTGTTGAATGACCCTAACAAAGCATGCATCTACGTGATCAAGGTAAAGGCATGCTGGAGTGAAAAGTAGATAGCACAGAGAACACACAAAACATCATTAAATAGATAGAAATATATTTACATCAGGTACCTACAGGGAAGATCCAACAGAGGATTTAGCTTTCCATAACCAGGAAGCCTTCTTTACAACAAGAGAAGAACAAGATGGAAGATTGCAAAAATACAAGTGGTGAGGATGTCTCCTTTACCTCTAGGATCTCACAATCACTCACAAACTCATCTCAAGCTCACAAACCGACTCCTGCTTCAAGCTCTAGTCTCTACAAATCTTTACATAGCAAAATCTCTCAAAACTCTCTGGAACTTGGACCTTTCTCTCTCTAGAAACTCTTGACATGCAAAGCTCTGAATCCCAATCCAAACTCCCTCTCTAAAATCTGATTTCGTGCTCTTGCGCTTAGCGCAATTATGGACCGTTGAGCTCACATTAGTGAATTTTGGCTTAGTGCGTGCCTTTCTCGCTTAGCGGATGGACTGAAGCGGTTCGATTAGTGAGATGAAGCGGTGCACTTAGCGAACCTGTACAACTTATCTTCTTCCAAAGTCTTCCTCGTGCTTAGACCATAAGTGTTGCGCTTAGCGGACGCTCGCTAAGCCAGCAGATTGGCTTAGCGAGAAGGTGAAAAACAACACTTTTCAAAGCTTGCCTAAATAACCTGAAATTGAGAGAAAATGATTATTAAACACACAAAATAGAAGTACTAAGTATTTATTACCTATACTTAACAGAAAATACTTATAACACTATAAAATAACCATAAATTGGAAGAGTTTGATACAATTTACAAAAGTTTTATACACAAAAGTTAGTCATATTCATCGACTAACAACTCCCCCAAATTTATAGTTTTGCTTGTCCTCAAGCAAAAAGAGAACAGTTCACTTGTCATCAAGTGACAATAACATGCAGTGACTATGTACAAAGGAGTATGCAACAAAAGTTATTGATTGCATGATAAGAGAATGAAGTAGAATGTACTCATCACTTGTCTTTCACAAAATATGCAGCTATCCAAAGAGAAGAATTAAATGTAACCTGAACAATTACATGGAGTTAGGCATAAGACAGATATCAAGGAAACTAGCTTAAACCACAGTCTCACGGCTACTGTTTCACTCAAGCATAAGTGATGCAATCCTAACCCGGAAGGGCATTGGATAGAAGACTCCAAGTAGATTGGACCAGAGATCCAAGGGAAGGTCCTAGGGTTCTCATGAGCCTTAGGGTAGATTTCGAGCCCATGGGCTAAGTATGAGCTCGCTTATCTTTGTAAATATTAGAATAGGTTTTTTTCTTCGTTTGGGCCTTGTATTTTGGTCATTCTAGTAGTATAGGGTTTTAGCCTTGTATTTCGAGGCATTTTGAGTAGTCTTTGTAGTAGGGACTTTTTTGTATTTTCATGTATTTTGTCATGAGGGTGAGCTTAGCTATTATAGGGGGTGTGGAAAATCACCATTAAAGGACCTCATTGCAGCTCAAATCGTAAGAGTTGGTCGTGACGTAGTTCCTACTACATAGTA
>NC_016091.4:30181282-30276615 GCF_000004515.6 Glycine max
CTACAAAGACTACTCAAAATGCCTCGAAATACAAGGCTAAAACCCTATACTACTAGAATGACCAAAATACAAGGCCCAAATGACAAAAAAAAACCTATTCTAATATTTACAAAGCTAAGCGGGCTCATACTTAGCCCATGGGCTCAAAATCTACCCTAAGGCTCATGAGAACCCTAGGACCTTCCATTGGATCTCTGGCCCAAGCTACTTGGAGTCTTCTATCCAATGCCCTTCCAGGTTAGGATTGCATCATTCCCTCCACCTTGGAAAGGATTTGACCTCAAATCCTGAGGTTCTTCATACTCTGGGCTCCTTCCGTCAACACCTGTAAAAAGAACAAAAACATGTATTAGTGGTGTTTGGTATGTTGAAGTAAGGTAATGTCTGAAAATCCATTTCTTGGGCATCTTCCAATGAAGGAACATGGTTCCTCACCAACTCAATGAGTGGTGCTACAAGTATATCAAAATATGGGACAAACCTTTTGTAAAAGTTTGCTATGTCATGGAAGCCCCAAATTTTTCTTATACTTGGTGGAGTGGGTCACTCAAGAATGACCTTTATTCTCTTAGGGTTCATGGGAACCCCTTGATCACTATTTGAAAAATTAAGAAAAGTAATGCAATAAAACATACCTTTTTCTGTATTTTCATATTAATTATTCCTACCAAAAAGTATGACAAACCTAAGGTGTCCCATATGAGTACCTAAGTTTGTATTAAAACTAAAAATAAGAACAAACCTACCTAATGGGTCCATATGTACACACGCCATGAAGATGTTAGGTGAACGAGTGATTTTACAAAAGAGGGTTGCACCACTCAAAACATTCATCATACCACCTATTTTAGGGACTTGGTGCCTAATAGTACCTATTTTGGGCACCAACAAAGCACAAGGATTTAAGCTGTTGCGAACCAAACCCTCATCCAACAACTTCTTTACATGAGGAATAAACACAAGCCCAAGAGGTGTGGTAATGCTAGCAAGTGTCTTTTTACAAAAGAGAAAATGTGAAGGTTGTCTAAGAGGGAAAGTTTCTTTAATGTTTGTCTTTATTGTAAAATGAGTTTCCTTCTTAGCTAACCTCTTGGAGGAGACACTTACCTCCTTACACTTTTCTTTAACCACTAATGGTTGTCCTTCTTCTTGGGGGTAGATTTCTTCACTAGATTCTTCCCATTTTGTTTCTTCACTTTCACTAGAGGAAGGTGAAGTAGTAGCCTTATCTTGGCTACTATAAATGTCTTGGCCCCTCATAATCATGGTTTTTGTGGTGGCGCATTGAGAAGTAATGTGTCCTCTTCCAAGATATTTAAAGCACTTTATAGAGCTAGTTTTCTCTTGCATACTAGCCTTAGGGGCTTGCTTTTCTATTGTCTTCCCCTATCATCTTTGGGCTTAGAAGGTGTTGATGCAATCCTACCCCCCAAGGGTATTGGATAGAAGACTCCAAGAGGCTTGGACTAGAGCTACTAAAGAAGGCCCTAGGGTTCTCATGAACCTTAGGGTAGATTTTTGAGCCCATGGGTCAAGGTTGGATCCACTCTTCTTTGTAAATATTAGAATAGGTTTTTGCTTCTTTTGGGCCTTGTATTTTGGCCATTCTAGTAGTGTATGGTTTTAGCCTTGTATTTCAGGGCATTTTGAGTAGTCTTTGTAGTAGGGACTTTTTTTTTGTATTTTCATGTATTTTGTCAAGGAGGTGAGCTTAGTTTTTAGATGGGTGTGTGTAGCTAACTTCTCAAGGAAGCTTCTCAAGGAGGTGAGCTTAGTTTTTAGATGGGTGTGTGTAGCTAAGCTCTAGCTTCTCAAGGAAGTTTTCTCAAAGAAGCTTCTCAAGGAAGTTTTCTTAAGAAAGCTTCTCAAGGAGGCTACCTAGTCTATAAATAGAAAAATGTGTAACACTTGTTGTAACTTTGATGAATGAGAGTCTTGTGAGACACAACTCAAAGTTCAACTTCTCTCCCTTTTTCTTCTTTCAACTTCGTGCTCCCCCCTCTCTCTTTCTCTCCCTTTTTCTTTTCCTCCATTGAAGCATCCTCTCCAAGCTTCTTATCCAAGGCTCATCTTGGTGGTGAAGCTCTTTCTTCCATGGTTTATTCCCTAGTGGATGGCGCCTCCTCTTACCTCTTCTCATTTGTCTTCCGCTGCATCTCCATGGTGGAAAATCACCATTAAAGGACCTCATTGAAGCTCAAGATCCAGCCTCCATAGAAGCCCCACAAGCAAGCTTCCATCAGGTGTCACCCCTAAGATGCCTTGACCTTGGTCTTTCTTTGGATAAGAGTGAGAGCCATAAGATTTTGACGTAGACTTCTTTTTAAGTTGTTGCTCTACCCTTATTTCCCAAACTAAGTTAGCCTCTACATTGTCCTTCCCATAGAAGTATGGGAGGTTAATGTTACCCTCTTGAGGCTTTCTTTCCTTTTCTCTTCTATGGGAGTGAGGTCTAAGATGTGACCTATGCCTTCCTTCGTAATAGTCACAAGGTTCTTCACTTAGGCTCTTGCAAGAGTTATGACTACTATAGGATGCATATTTTTCTCTTCTCATTTCTTTCATTATTTTTCTTCTTTCTTCCTCTCTTATTTTCTTTCTTTCATCTTGGCTTATTTCTTCCACTCTTTTTTTTCCTTTTTCTTTTCTCTCTTGTTTTTCTTTCCATAACTTGAAGGAACTCAACTCATCTAAGATACTAGATAAAGGGTCTTTATGACTAGTACACTCGCCATTAACACTAGATGAATGATGACTCATCTTGATTCCTAAGTTGTGGTTCTTTCTTGTTGGAGGTTTGAAAACAAAAGGTAAAAGAAACTATGGTTGAAACTAGCCAAAATAAACACTAAAAGAGGTGTGAAAGATAAGGTAAAAAACTAATTGGTAAAAGGAAAGCTATCTAGGCGGTTTGACAATGGAAGGTAAAGGAAATAAGCTATGAAAGTAAACTAGGTGAATCCTAAGAGTGTTTGGATGAGCACATTCAAGGTTCCCAAAAAAACACTCACTATCCTAAGGAAAAATTGCCTAAAATTATTACACACAAATGAAAGTTTGGCAACCTATTGGAGGCTCCCAACACACTTCCAATGAAAGGCCTTTTTGTTACAAAACTTGAAAACAATGAAGGTAAGTAAATTGCAAATTACAAAATTACAAAATGGTCCTCAATTTTAGAGGTTGTTCTCTCTTTGGTGATTCACTCAATTTGGAGTGCTTCTTAGTCCAATAGCTCTTAAGGTGGTTGGCCCCTTTCTTCTTGACTCAAATTCTTCAAGGGATGGCACTAATCCTCCTTCCAATTCCCTATATGGCAACCCACAAACAAGGAAACAAAGAGACAAGCAATAACCAAAGACCAAAAAAAAAAATCAAATGAAAGCTAAACCAATGGAGTTTAGCAAGACAATTTTTCAAGGTTTACTCAACAATTAAAGCAATGAAAATAACATAGAAGCAAGCTAGGACTCAAAGAGAAACTTAGAATGGCTCTAGAGTAGAGTAAAAAAATTATAAAAAAAAAAACTCAACAAACCTCTAGCTTTGGCACTTGTTTTCACAGTAATTTTCAATTGAAATTTCGGAACTAAGATTGGTATAACATAGGCACCAATTATAGAATAAATTTTGAGCCCAAACAACAAGCACACTCCCCTTTCACCTTTTTTTTTCCTGGATACTGATTTTTCTGCCAACTTGTGTGATTTTTAGTATTTTTTACTTTTATCCAAATCACTTGGTTATTTTTTTATAACTTTTTTCCAGATGTCTAGCAAATTCATTAAAAATTTCAGCTCAAAATTCGAAGTAACCAATTCTCAGTTATTTTTACAAGTTTGTATGTCCAAGCTGCCAGCACCAGCGATTGTTTTTAAGCATGGTATATTGATTGCCTTGGGCTTACTTTCAACCTTCCTATGTATGTTGAACTCACTAGGATTTCTTACCACTATTTTAGGAGTTCAATATTCACTTAGGATCAACATTTCATCCAGCAATTCAATCACCAAAACTCAAATTCACAATCATAAGGAAACCTAAAAGTTCAAGAAAAGGTTCACAATCAAAGGCTCTCTAAGAATTTTGCATGAACATGCTAAGGACTAATTAACATGAAAGATTTGACTCAAATCAAATAATAGGCTAAAATAATTTCATACACTCATGAACAAATGAGTTAGACAAAGAAACAAGAAAATAAAATTCAGCACAACATAAGAAATCTTATGTGACAAGTTTTATGACTAGACATGACTTCTATGACAAAACTACAATAGGTGAACAAGTCACTCTAGATTTTTGAGGTTTTCTTCAACTTTAATATTTTTGTAAGAATTTTATGGTTTAGCTTTCAGACACAAAAAATAACAAGACATGTGATTAGATACATGGATAAAAAATGAAGAAACAACAATGGAAGAGAAGGTAAAGCAAAAAATTAATGGAGGTTTAAGGAGCACCTACTTGAAGCTCTTGTGGTTTGATACCACTTGATGGAAGCTTGCTTGTGGGGTTTCTATGGAGGCTGGATCTTTGAGCTTCAGTGAGGTCCTTTAATGGTGATTTTCCACCATGGAGATGTAGCGGAAGACAAAGGAGAAGAGGTGAGAAGAGGCACCATCCACTAAGGAATAAGCCATGGAAGAAGGAGCTTCACCACCAAGATGAGCCTTGGATAAGAAGCTTGGAGAGGATGCTTCAATGGAGGAAAAGAAAGAGGGAGAGAAAGAGAGAGGGGGGAGCACGAAATTGAAGGAAGAAAAAGGGAGAGAAGTTGAACTTTGAGTTGTGTCTCACAAGACTCTCATTCATCAAAGTTACAACAAGTGGTACACATGCTTCTATTTATAGACTAAGTAGCTTCCTTGAGAAGCTTTCTTGAGAAAACTTCCTTGAGAAGCTTCTTTGAGAAAACTTCCTTGAGAAGCTATGTGGCATCCCTAAATAATGACTGGTTTAATAGTAATAATTTAAATAACAGAAACCATGGGAAATTTTTTTTTCTTCTCTTCTTTTCTCTCTCTTTTCACGGTAATTAAATTTAGAAGGAAAATTATCACTATAGAGTCCTGAATGGCCAGTTCACAACTCTATTCGGAGTCATTTCTTTCTTATCACTCATAACCTCTAAACTATTTTGCTCTTTCAAAAAGAAAAATATACCATCCATCATTTTAGGTCGTCACGTGAAAAATAATAAAATGGGGTCGATAAACTCTTTTCAATAAAGTTTGTTAACACTTCCTTTTCAAATAACAAGATTAAACATAATTACATTCATCATCTAAAACTGTCCAAAATATGGGAGTTTGCAAAATACATAGTGACATCCAGAGCAAAGGTATCAATTGTGGTGGCTTCAGCCACATATATACAATCATCAAAATTTCTATACAATAGGTCTACCCACCCAAAAATCAAAAGAGTAAACCTAGTAGTCTGAACTAGATACACCCACCCACAAAAGAATGTAAACCTAGTCTAAGGAGTCGTCTGCTATGATGAAGAGTCTTCACTATTCGCTGTCCCTCCAGGGCCGCTCTCCTCTGTAGAGTTTGGCTCAGATGCTGACATGATATCCTCTAGAGAATCCACGTCAGGGAGTGGGTCCTCATCATCCTCTGGAAAGTCAAGAGCATCCACAGCAGGCTCAGGAGGTAGCTCCTCTGGGTCCTCTTCAGGATCTTCTTCAGAGGATGACACCTCTATCACTTGAACTGGCTCCACTAGTCGATATGGAGTAGGTGTAGGTAGTATCCACTCCACAGGCTGCTGAAGCGTGCGTGCGGGTTCCTCTAGATGTACCAATGAAGTAGCACTGAGTCGAATCGTGCCACGGAATCGGCACCTCTCATTGCCTTCGAGGGTCTCCCAAACTCCCTCTGGGCACTCCATCACCACGCGATCATGGATTAACTGTGCTGCCATCGCGATCTACAAGAAATAAAAGAAAGAGGGTAGACTCTTTCACAAGAAATCTAACTACAGGCAACAATACAATGCGTCCCATAACGGCTACGCATAGTCAAAATATCCTTCTCAAGGGATTTCCTCTCTAGTAATCGATTACCAAAGTATGTAATCGATTACCAGTGCCCAAACTCGTGTTATACAACTTTTGCACATGGAAACCTACAAATAACACTATGTAATCGATTACACCTAAATGGTAATCGATTACCAGTGTCCTATCTCCCTATGTAATCGATTACACCCAACTGGTAATCGATTATCAGTGCCCTGTTACTCTGTGTAATCGATTACCAGAGGCCATCTTAACATCTTGTCTCCATTTTTAAGCCCTGTAATCGATTACAAACCCTTGGTAATCGATTACTAGAGGCAATTTTAACTTCCTGTCTCCATTTTTAAGCCCTGTAATCGATTACACACCCTTGGTAATCGATTACCAGAGGCCAATTTCTAGATACCACTTAAGATTCATAGCTGGCCAGCCGCCACACAAGGCTCCTTGCTTCGTGGTCTTTGTTCTTTTATTGGTTGACTGCCAGGAGCTCGCCTGTTTAGGTACATCACAGGTTCTCACTGACTGACTATGCCTGGGTTGGGTCGGGATTGGTCAAGCTTGGTTTTGGGCAATAGAACCCCACCTGACGTCCCCAAGGTCTCCTGACCCCCGCGACATATCTCCAAGTACCACTCTATGGTCAACAAACAAAAGTAGGAAGACTAACTCCTCCACGCTTTCTCACCTCAAGCCTAGTGGATTATGGGGCACACGTCATATGTGGTACTAGGAGGAGATCGGGCGATGGCGCAAATCAACTCTCCCACTTTCACAAATCAAACATGAACCCACCATCCCCAGTTGCCCACCTTCAACTGAGCTCACGTACTCCTACGTAGCCCTTATCCTCGTTCCTCTCAGCACCGGGTTCCCATCAACCCCTCCAAGCTTCCACAATATCCAAGCAATTCAATTCAAATTACCAAGAAACTACCCTAAACCAAGAAAACAGGGCAGAGGCAGAAAACTCTGCCCAAAACACATTCCAATACCGCAGCTTTCCCTACTCAAATACCCCAGTAACATTCTCTTCCTCCCGATTCGTTAACCGTTGGATCGACTCAAACATTTTGCTGGAGGTTCCCAGTACATAAATCTACATTTTGACCGTTGGGATCTGCTAGAAAATGTCCAAAACCCAATATGTACTACCTTTCCCATAACCAGCAATGCACAAGCATTTTCTGCACATGTTGAAAAATTCTGCTGCACAAATTTGACAGCTTTTTGCTGCACAATTTGGCAGATTTCGAAATCCTTCTTACCCACATCCAATTTTGCACAAATTGGATCCTACAAGTCCTAAATCATGTATAAATCATATTTAAACCAAAAACAAGCTTCAGACCAAGGCAATTCAAAATCTAGGTATCTAAAACCCATCAATTTAGTGGATTTTCAAGGTTTGAGAAGTGAAAATGAGAATGGGGTAATTTTGGAGTAAACTATCATCTCAAACAAGTCTATAACATTAATTTAAACTTGCTCAAACTGGTTTTACGGTGAAAACTCCACCGATTCAAAATTTGACCCCTCAACACCCAATTTACCCTAGAAATGGCTCTTGCTTTCACCTTTGTCACTCATTTTTCTCATTTGCTCTGCCCAAGCTTACCTACAAGTCCTAATTGACATTCTAAACTAGAATCAACTCACTTTAGACTCCAATTTACACTAACCCCAAATTTAGCTTCTCTAACCCTCAAAATCTCACACTTTCCTACCTACAACATTGTCATTCTCACATTTAACCCTAAATTAACTTTCCCCATCATCTCTACCAGTTTTCTATCAACAATTTCAGCACACAAACATCACAAAGCATCATCATAAAACCCTAAAACAGAATGGGTAAATTTGACTCACATCAAACATGTCAAGTTTAGCATGCTTTCAACAAATTTCTTCACAAATAACTGCCATAAGGCATTAAACTAGTAAAACTACCCATCATATCTCCCAAAAACCCAATACCCACGAAATTCATGTGAGAAGAAGTCCACCCAAACCTGAAATTCGAACTCCCACAACGTAGAGGTGCGCTTCACGACTCCGAAAATGGCTTCCATTTGCAATTTGGAGTAGAAATGATGAGCAAAGTTTGGAGCTTTAATGGAGAACAAAGGTGGAGAAGAAGGAAGCGAAAAAGCTACGTGGGAGTGAGAAGAAGAGCTTCTGAATTTTCTGAAGAAGGAGAGGGAAACTTAACTTTTATATAAAAAAATGATTTTCTTTTCACCTTTTTTTTTTTCCAAAATGCAATGTCACTTGTCCCATTTTGAGTGGAGCAAAAAGGGCCCACTTTTTCTCTTGATGTGACTTCATACTCAGCCACAAGGAGAGAGAAATTTGACCTTTTGAATGCTAAAATCCTGCCTTGGTTTGCGTGCCGCTTCTCTGGTTCCAGTTCCTCGCGTTTCTCTGCACCCGTCGGGGCCCGTTTTCGAAAGTAGGCAATATATATATCGAAACGCTCAGAATGAAACCTTGAGCGTGGTTCAGAGGTTGGTTTTGTTAAATTTTTAGTTGCACGAAAAACGATAATTTTTAGACTAATTAATTGAGAATTGATCTATAACTGTGGCGTCCCCAAAATAATGACTGGTTTATTAGTAATGATTTAAATAACAAAACATGGGAAATTTATTTTTTTCCTTCTTTTCCGTTTCTTTCTCTATTTCACAGTAATTAAGTTCAGAAGGAAAATCATCACCATGGAGTCCTGAATGGCCAGTTCACAACTCTATTCGGAGTCATTTCTTTCTGATCACGCATAACATCTAAAATATTTTGCTTTTTCAAAGGAAAGGTATGCCAGCCATTACTTTAGGTCGTCACGTGAAAACAATAAAATAAAATACGGTCGGTAAACTCCTTTGCAAATAAAGTCTGCTAATGCTTTCTTTTCAAATAACAAGATTAAACATAAGTGCATTCATCATTTAAAGCTGTCCAAAATATGGGAGTTTTGCAAAATACATAGTGTCATCTAGAGCAAAAGTATCCACTGTAGTAGCTTCAGCCACATGTATACAATCATCAAATTCCTATACAATAGGTCTACCCATACAAAAACAAAAGAGTAAACCTAACAGTCAGTACTAGATACACCCACCCTCAAAAGTATATAAAACTAGTCCAATGAGTTGTCTACTATGATGAAGAGCCTCCACTAATCGCCATCTCTCCAGGGCTACTATCCTCCGTAGAGTCTGCCTCAAATGCCGACATGACGTCCTCGGGAGAATCCACCTCAGGGAGTGGGTCCTCATCACCCTCTAGAAAGTCAAGAGCATCCACAGCAGGCTCAGGAGGTAGCTCCTCAGGGTCTTCCTCGGATGACGTCACCTCGATCACTTGGACAGGCTCCACTAGACGGTATGGTGTAGGCGTGGGTAGTATCCACTCCACAGTGCGCTGAAGCGTGCGCGCGGGTTCATCTGGATGCACCAATGAAGTAGCCGTGAATCGAATCGTGCCCCGAAATCGGCACCTCGCATTGCCTTCGAGGGTCTCCCAAGCTCCCTCTAGGCACTCCATCTCCACTCGATCATGGATTAGTTGCGCCGCCATCGCGATCTACAAGAAAGAAAAAGGAAAGGGGTAGACTCTTTCACGAGAGATCTAACTGCGATAGCAACACAATGCATCCCATAACCCCTACATGCAAGTAAAAGGGATATCTCAAGGCTTTTCATCTCTGGTAATCGATTACACCTCATTGGTAATCGATTACCAGAGGCCAAACTCGAATTACATAGCTTCAGGACGTGAAAACCTGCAAAAATGCACTGTGTAATCGATTACACATGACTGGTAATCGATTACCAGTGGCTTATTCCTCTGTGTAATCGATTACACAGCCTGGTAATCGATTACCAGAGGCCCCTTCAACATTCCAATCCCATTTCTAAGCCTGGTAATCGATTACACCCCTTGGTAATCGATTACCAGAAGCCCTCCTAGCTTCCTGATCTCGTTTTCAAGCCTAGTAATCGATTAAACTCCCTTGGTAATCAATTACCAGAGGCCATCTTAGCTTCCTGCCTTCACTTTTTAAGCCTTGTAATCGATTACCCACCCTTGGTAATCGATTACCAGAGGCCATATCACAGATATCACTCAAGATTCATAGCTGGCCAGCCACCACACAAGCCTCCCTGCTTTGTGGTGTTTGTTCTTTTATCGTTTGACTACCAGGAGCTCGCCTGTTTAGGTACATCACAGGTTCTCACTGACTGACTATGCCCGGGTTGGGTCGGGATTGGTCAAGCTTGGTTTTGGGCAATAGCACCCCACCTGACGTCCCCAAGGTCTCCTGGCCCCCGCGACATATCTCCAGGTATCACTCTGTGGTCAACGATTAAAAGTAGGAAGTCTCACCCTTCCAAACTTCCTCATTTCAAGCTTGTAGGATTATGGGGTACCCATCACATGTGGTACTAGGTGGCGGTCGGGCGATGGTGCAAAACAATTCTCCACATCCACAGATCACGTATAACCCACCATCCCCTGTTGCCCACCTCAACTGAGCTCACGTACTCCCACGTAGCCCTTATCCTCGTTCCTCTCAACGCCGGGTCCCCATCAATCCTCCCAAGCTTCCACAACATCCAAGTAATTCAACATCCAAGCATCATGAACTAACACAGCCAAGAAAACAGGGCAGAGGCAGAAAACTCTGCCCAAAACACAAACCAACATCACAACTTTTCACACTCAAATACCCCAATAATATTCTCTTCGTTCCAATTAGTTAACCGTTGGATCGACTCGAAAATTTTACTGGAAGTCTCTAGCACATAAATCTACATTATGACCGTTGGGATCTGCTAGATAACGTCCAGAACACAATCTGTACTACTCTTTCCACAACCAGCAAAAACACAACACTTTCTGCACAAAGCCAAAATTCTGTTGCACCTATTTGACAGCAAAATTCTGCATAAAGTGCAGATTTTCGAAATCACACTTTCCCTCATCCAATTTTGCCCAAATTGAATCCTACAAGTCCCAAATCATGTATCAATCATGTCTAAACCAAGGACAAGCTTCAGACCAAAGTAATTCAAAATCTAGGTATCTAAAACCCCTCAATTTAGTGGATTTTCAAGGTTTGAGAAGTGAAAATGAGAATGGGGTAAATTTGGAGCAAACTCTCACCTCACACAAGTCTATAACATTAATCTAAACTTGCTCAAACTGGTTTTACGCCTAAAATTCCACCGAAACAAAATTTGACTCCTCAACACCCAATTTTACCCTAGAAATGACTCTTGTTATCACTTTGGTCACTCATATTCCTCATTTGCACAGTCTAAGCTTTCTCTTAAGTCCTAAATGACATTTCAAACTAGGATTAACTCACTTTAACCCCCAATTACCACTGAATCCAGATTTAGCCTTCCAACTCTCAAAGCCTCACTCTTTTTCCACTCATAACACCACATTCTCACTTTCTAACCTTAGGTTAACTCTACCCTTCATCTCTAGCAGTTTTCCATAGGCAATTTCAGCACACAAACATCACAAACATCATCATAAAAACCCTAAAACAGAATGGGTAAGCTTGACTCACACCAAACATGACAAATTTAACATGCTTTCATCAAATCTCTTCACAAATAACTATCATAAAGATAAACCTAGTAAAACTACCCATCATATCTCCCAAAGCCCCATACCCACGAAAATCATGTGAGAAAGAAGTCTACCCAAACCTGAAATTTTGAAGTCCCACACGTAAAGATGCTTCACGACTCCGAAAATGCCTTCCTTTCGCGATTTGGAGCAGAAATGGCTGCCAAAGGTTGGAGCTTTGTTGGAGCTTCAATGGGGGAGGAAGAAGAAGAGAATGGCAACGTGAGAGAGAGAGGGAGAAAGGCTTCTGAAATTTTGGGGCTGAGTGAGGAGAGAGAGTGTTGCTTTTTGGTTTAAAAAAAAGGCTTTTCTCTTTTCTTATTATTTTATTTTTCAAAAGCACTTGCCACTTGTCCCATTTTGAGTGGAACAAAAAGGGCCCACCTTTTTCTCTTGATATGACTCATGCACAGTCACAAGAAGAAGAGAAAAATCTGACCTTTGAAACGCTAAAATCCTGCCTCAGTTTGCGTGCCATTTCTCTGGTTCTAGTTCCTCACGTTTCTCTGCACCCGTCGGGGCCAGTTTTCGAAAGTAGGCAATATATATATCAAAACGCTCAGAATGAAACCCCGAGCGTGGTTCAGAGGTTGGTTTTGTTAAATTTTAAGTTGCACGCAAAACGATGATTTTTAGACTAATTAATTGAGAGTTAACCCATAACCATCCAGTTATGGATTTCTCTTCGTTAATTAGCCTAACCCGCGTATCTTTTCCCCCAATATACTTCTACCAGGAGTATATACATATATACATACACTGAATAATACTCATATATATATATAACCATTCAAATGCACCGTTTACAAAAATTCCGGGTAGAAATTTCCAGGATGTCACAATAACTGTCCAGTTATGGATTACCCTTCGTTAATCAGCCTAACCCGCGTATCTTTCCCCCAATGTACATACTTCTACCAGGAGTATATATATATATACACTGAATAATACATATATATACATATATATATATATATATATATATATATATAATTATTTAAAATATAATGCTTACAAAATTCCGGGTAGAAATTTCCAAGATGTCACAATACTCCCACCTTTTAAGGAATTTCGTCCCCGAAATTAACTACTCTAGGAACAAACTTGGGTACAATTCTCTCACCCTATCCTCTAACTCCCAGATTGAATCACCCTCGTCGGGTCCCCACTGCACTTTCACCAACGCGATCTCTTTTCCTCTCAACGCCTTCATTCTTCGGTCAGTAATCTTCTGAGGTTGTGCTTTATAGGTGAGGTTATCCTTCACTTGTACTTTGTCCAGTGCGAGTACATGTGATGGATCCGGGTTGTATCGTCTCAATTGAGAGACATGAAACACAGGGTGCAAATTCGATAAACTCGGAGGTAAAGCGATTCCATAAGCTACAGGCCCAACCTTCTTCAAGATTTGATACGGACCCAGATACTTGGGCGTCAACTTCCTTGATTTGAGAGCTTTTTCGACTCCAGTTACAGGAGAAACCTTCAAAAACACATGTTCTCCTTCTTGAAAATCTAATGGCTTTCTCCTTCTGTCATAATAACTCTTCTGCCTATCCTGGGAGGCTTTTATTTTCTCTTGAATCAATTTCACTTGTTCGGTAATTTGTTGTAGCATTTCAGGCCCAAGGAATACTACTTCCCCATCATCGTACCAACAAAGAGGAGTTTTGCACTTTCGTCCGTATAGAGCTTCAAAAGGAGCCATACCAATGCTGGCTTGGTAGCTGTTGTTGTAAGTAAATTCAATCAATGACAAACATTCCATCCAACTGCCATGTTGCTCTATAATACACGCCTGGAGTAGATCTTCTAGAGTCTGAATGGTTCGCTCAGTCTGACCATCTGTTTGAGGATGATAAGCTGAACTGAGCTTCAGCTTTGTCCCCAATGCTTCATGCAGACTTGTCCAAAATCGTGAGGTGAACCTCGGATCCCTGTCTGATACAATACTGGAAGGAATTCCATGCAACCTTATTACTTCTTTGATATACAACTCTACTAGCTTCTCCATTTTATACTTCATATTCACCGGAATAAAATGAGCAGATTTGGTGAGTCGATCTACTATGACCCACACAGCATCGTGTCCACGACTAGTCTTGGGTAAACTAGATACAAAATCCATAGATATGCTCTCCCATTTCCATTCCGGAATTTCTAGTGGCTTTAATTCTCCTGATGGTCGCTGGTGCTCCGCCTTAGCCTTTTGACATGTCAAACATCTTGCTACATATTCAGCTACATCTTTCTTCATGCCATGCCACCAAAAACTTCTCTTCAAATCTTGGTACATCTTAGTCATTCCTGGATGGAAACTAAGACGGCTTTTATGTGCTTCTTCCAAGATCTTAACTTTCAAATCATCTAAAGGTAGTACACATATCCTCCCCTTGAATCTAATTAACCCGATTGTGTCCTTCTTAAACTCCACATCCTTATCTCCCATTGCATCTAACACTTTGCCTTGCAGAAACTGGTCATCCTCTTGAGCCTTGCGGATGTGATCTACGAATTCATTGGTGATCTGCAACGTTCCCACAAATAAGCTCTTGGGTCGCATCTCAATTGCTAGATTCTGATCTCAAAATTCCTCTATCAATCTCTGTTCCAGACTCATCATGGTCGCAACATGTAAGGACTTCCGGCTTAGCGCGTCGGCTACTACATTAGCCTTTCCTGGATGGTAGGAAAGACCAAAATCTTAATCCTTGAGGAACTCCATCCATCTTCGTTGCCTCATATTGAGTTCCTTCTAATCGAACAAGTATTTGAGGCTCTTGTGATTGCTGAAAACTTCAAAACGAGTACCGCATAAATAATGCCTCCAAATCTTTAAGGCAAAGACCACAGCTGCTAGTTCCAAATCATGGGTTGGATAGTTAACCTCATGAGGACGCAATTGGCGTGAAGCATAAGCCACTACTCTTCCCTCCTGCATCAATACGCACCCCAAGCCTTGCCCGCTCGCATCGCAATACACTTCAAATGGTCTCTTAGGGTTGGGCAAAATTAACACTGGAGCTGTTGTTAACCACCTCTTTAACTCTTGAAAGCTTTGATCACATTTCTCATTCTAGACAAACTTCTCATTCTTACGAGTCAATTTAGTTAGGGGTAGCGCTATCTTAGAAAATCCCTCAATGAATTTCCTATAATAGCCGGCCAACCCCAAGAAACTTCGAACTTCTGTTGGATTTGTAGGTTGTTGCCACTCCATAACCGACTCCACTTTAATCGGATCCACCGCAACCCCGTCTTTAGAAATCACATGTCCCAAGAACTGCACTTTCTCTAACCAAGATTCACATTTCGACAATTTGGCGAACAATTTCCTATCCCTCAGGATATGCAACACAATTCTCAAGTGTTTTTCATGCTCTTCCTTACTCCTTGAATACACTAGGATATCATCAATGAACACAACCACGAACTGATCTAAGTAATCATGGAATATACGGTTCATATAGTCCATGAAGATAGCCAGAGCATTAGTCACTCCAAATGGCATGACTAAATACTCATAATGCCCATACCGAGTCCGAAACTCAGTCTTTGGGATATCTTCCTTCTTAACTCGGATTTGATGATACCCCGATCGCAAATCTATCTTCGAAAATACCGTCGCTCCCTTCAATTGATCAATCAAATCATCTATCCTCGGTAGAGGATATTTCTTCTTGATAGTGACTTTGTTCAGCTGCCGGTAGTCTACGCACATCCTCATACTTCCATCCTTCTTTTTAACCAGTAAGACCGGCGCTCCCCATGGTGATACACTTGGGCGAACAATTTGTTTACTTAAAAGATCCTGCACTTGTGCCTTCACCTCTGCTAGTTCTACTGGAGACATTCTATAGGGTGCGATCGACACTGGATTCGCCCCAGGCACCAAGTCAATAATGAATTCCACTTCTCTCTCAGGTGGTAATTCACAAATGTCATCAGGAAAAACCTCTGGAAATTCTGACACCACCGGTATACTGCTAACTTGAGAGACCTCCTCCACATTCATGGAGAACAACACCATGTAAGTTCGAACATCCCCTGCTCCATCGTTGGCCGCATTCTCTTTCAATGGTTCATTTGGAATTACATTTCCACCAAATACTAGCATCTTTTCCTTGCAGTCTAGAAAGATATGGTTAGTAGATAACCAATCCATTCCCAAGATCACATCTAGATGAGCTAAAGGTAGGCAAATCAAATTCGCCATAAAAGATTGACCCTCAACAGTTATAGGACACTTCAAACACACCCGAGAGGTGATTATAGGCTCGTTAGTCGAAGTAGACACCACCATATCATATGGTAACTCCGTCGTACATAACCCCAACCTTTCCACACATGCATGAGATATGAACGAATGCGTAGCACCCGAATCATAGAGTACATCTAGCAGTTTATCAGCAATCAAACACTTACCCTGTATCAAATCGTCGGAGGCAGCAGCTTCTGATCCACTCATAGCAAATACCCGGGAGGGTACCTTTGGTCTTCCACCACTAGTGTTGTTGTTGTTGCTAACATTACCGCTCCTTGTGGGATTAGTAGACCCACGATTGACTGTGTTGGAATTGGCAATTACCGTCGGTCTCCCAGTCACCCTACACTCTTGAGCATAATGGCCTACCTTGCCACAAATATAACAACGATTCTCCTGTGTCTGCTGAAGTTGTGGGCAATTTCTTCTAAGATGCGGTCCTCCACACTGAAAGCATTGTACCCCAGTCCCCCATGACTGGCTCATGTTGGACGTAGCCATAGGTTGTTTCCCCTTGTTGCTAGCATATGGCTTCATCCTCTTATTACTTTTTCCTCTAAAAGGATGGCTTCTCTGTGGTCCTCCAAAGCCTCTAGCTTGCCTCTCCTTCATCTTGTCCTCAAATATTCTGCACTTAGTCACCAGTTGATTGAAATCTGTGATCTGCATGTAGCTAACTGCCTGTTGAATCTCCAATCGAAGCCCATTCTCAAACTGAGCACATAAGTCCTCTTCGTTCCAAGCATCTTGGTATTGAGGCCAGTACTGTAGAAGTTTATTAAATTTGGCTGTGTATTCCCCAACGGACATGTTTCCCTGCTTCAAATCCAAAAATTCCCTTGCCTTTCGCTTCCTGAGATCTCGTGGAAAATAATTTTCTAGGAATTTGTCCTTGAAGGCATTCTAAGGAATCACGCCTCCAGGTGCAGCAAATGTAGGTCTCACGAACTTCCACCAGTTCTCAGCTTCTCCTTGGAGCATGAATGTCGCATAAGAGACCTTATGCTCCTCGAGACAACCCATTGCCTCGAAAATCTTCTCAGTCTCAGCTAACCATAACCTAGCACCTTCCGGATCATAGTCCCCACTGAACTTCGGCGGGTGGTTCTTACGGAAAGCCATGAGTCCCTGATACTCTGCCGACTCCACATCATGTTCCTGCACTAGATTTTCCAGCACAACTGTGATGCGGTCTAGGACATCACGGTTCTGATCCCTACCACGTCCTGCCATACCTAACCTATAGGGAAGCTATTAGTATCTTAGAAATTCTACTGAGAGAGTGTACCATATAGGCTATGACAGTTACAACAATATCTCTCTCTATATATATATGTACGCACATCAATTCTACTAAATCAATTGCACATTTCTGCTTAAGAAAAGAAAGTAAAATTACACACAATTTGTGACTTAACGTCACTCCACGAAACCTACTTCCAAGTTTCAGAGATACACAGCATTCACACAGTAAGACCATGAAAAGGTTCACTAGAATCCAACTTTTGCTCTGATACCACCAATTGTGGCGTCCCTAAATAATGACTGGTTTAATAGTAATAATTTAAATAACAGAAACCATAGGAATGTTTTTTTCTTCTCTTCTTTTCTCTCTCTTTTCACGGTAATTAAATTCAGAAGGAAAATTATCACTATAGAGTCCTGAATGGCCAGTTCACAACTCTATTCGAAGTCATTTCTTTCTGATCACTCATAACCTCTAAACTATTTTGCTCTTTCAAAAAGAAAAATATACCAGGCATCATTATAGGTCGTCACGTGAAAAATAATAAAATGCGGTCGATAAACTCTTTTCAATAAAGTTTGTTAACACTTCCTTTTCAAATAACAAGATTAAACATAATTACATTCAGCATCTAAAACTGTCCAAAATATGGGAGTGTGCAAAATACATAGTGACATCCAAAGCAAAGGTATCAACTGTGGTGGCTTCAGCCACATATATACAATCATCAAAATTTCTATACAATAGGTCTACCCACCCAAAAATCAAAAGAGTAAACCTAGTAGTCTGAACTAGATACACCCACCCACAAAAGTATGTAAACCTAGTCTAAGGAGCCGTGTGCTATGATGAAGAGTCTTCACTATTCGTTGTCCCTCCAGGGCTGCTCTCCTCTGTAGAGTCTGCCTCAGATGCTGGCATGATATCCTCTAGAGAATCCAAGGCTAAAACCCTATACTACTAGAATGACCAAAATACAAGGCCCAAACAAAGAAAAAAACCTATTCTAATATTTACAAAGATTCGCGGGCTCATACTTAGCCCATGGGCTCGAAATCTACCCTAAGGCTCATGAGAACCCTAGGGCCTTCCCTTGGATCTCTGGCCCAATCTACTTAGAGTCTTCTATCCAATGCCCTTCTGGGTTAGGATTGCATCAACAAGTGTTTAAGCTATTCATTAATAACAACTAGCAAGAGATCCAATCTTTGAATTTCATCTCATGCCATAAAGTCAGAAATGTATAAATAGAATCAGAAGGACTTTCTTAGGCTTGTAGTGAGGCTTGGCTACAAAAATTCATTGGTTTTTCTAGGATTCAAAGGTTTAGACTCTAAGAGAGCATAAATCCTAGACTTATCCAAATGGTCTTGTGTCATACAAGTAGCTTTCTCACTATCTTTTCCTCTTAATTGGCTTTTGACCTTAACAGCACAATTTTTTTTGTTTTCTTTTCTCTTTTTTTTAACATACAACTTATTTGTTGTGTGTGCTAATGCTTTACCTTTTTCTTTGCATTCAAACTGACTTTACTCCCCCAAATTTGGGGTAAATTTTTCCTTGAACCATATGCTCTCCTAGAATCTAAGCAAGGTATCAGGAGATAATTATTTAAGTCCAAGGTTCAAATTATGACAAAATCATTCAGCTTATAAAGGGAGCAAAGGATACAGTTATCATTCAAGGTAAGCTTTTTGGTCAAAAGGCTTGTGTGTACAATCATGGCCTTCATCATGTCCTCATTTATACATTTCATTCTAAAATTCAGAGATTCATGCAAAGATTATTACTCACAGCTAGTCGTTCACTCACAGAGTAAGGTCACACTCTCACCGGTTTTGGTTCAAGCTTTTCTTTAACAATCAATCTGTCTACTGACTAACAATTCTAAATGCAAGTTCACATTCTTGTTCTTTCTTTGTCTAACATACGCACTTTCTCAAACTCATGAAAAGAAACACAAATTCCATCAAAATCATGCACTCAATTCAAAATAAAGACATACACCCATTTTTCACAAAAAGATAAAAGTGTTTTACTGCCATGTCATCAAAAACTAAGTTAAACTGTCCAAAATGCTTCAAGATGAGCAAATAGACTACCCATAAGCAAAACTAGCAGTGTATATAAATATAAAAGAAATTTTGTACTAAAACCATAATTAAAATAATAATAATCTAAATGGCACAAAAAATATCATTAGGAATTTAAAAATCCTGTGATCGGTCCTGAGTATGTTGTGTTTAGACATCCTCCTCGTCTGTTAAGTGAAGCACAAGGGTAGCTGTATGAGAGGTGCTCAGAGACAGGACTGGTCTAGTATGATCCTCAGGAGTGAAAGGGTCTACTGTCTGCTGAACTGAAGCTGTATCTGCCACTGGTTCTGAAGGCTCATAAGTGGCCTCAAGAGATTTCTCAGAAGTGGCTGCAGCTTCTTGTGTTTGATCTGTTTTCTTCCTTCTGACCAAGGGCTCTGGAGTGGTAGTCTCGGATGACTCATCCTCCATCTGTTGTGGTACCTAGGCTGTGGGACCTTCATCTTCCCTGTGAAGAGAATACTGAGTTTTGGGTAAAGCTACCCACTCATTAAACTGCTCTACTGAAGGAATAGAGTCTGGAGGTTCCACCATCTGTAAACTTTGTAATAAGATAATCTGCCCCTGATGGATGCTTTGAAGAATGGCTTCAAGACACTAAAAATCTGCAGAAGCTGGGGCAGAAGGAGCTGCTAGGGTACATGCTGGAGGAGGAGCTGTAGATGTGGAAGGGGCCTCAGCTGGCCTTGTCCTCGCTCTCCTAGCCCCTCTAATAGTAACTGTCAGATCATCAGGGTTTCAATAGTTTTTCTTGATGTAGGCCAAGTTAATGACCAGACTCAGGCGTTCGAACACTAGGCTATCAGAAGCAACCCCTCTGGACTGACATAAAGCGGTGATAAGAGCAGGGAACCCAAGTCTAGAAGAGTTAGACTGGGCCATAGATGTAATCTGACCAGAGATGAGAGCTCCCACATTCATGTCCACCTGAGAGACTAGGCCAAAGATCAGCCTATCTCGATCTACTGTCAGGTCCGAGGTGTGGGAAGTAGGAGCGAGGTTGGAGTATGAGAGAACACTCAACACCTGTGCAAGAGTTGTTAAATCTTTCCTGAGAATCTTCCCAGGGTGGCCTTCAACATTCACAACAAACCCCCGACCTGGGATATATAAGGCAACCTCAATTTCTCTAATATCAGTGGGCAACCTGCAGTATCTGGAATATGTGGGTAAGGTTTCACCCTCCGCTAGTACCACAGGTGTCTGCATAAAGGTATTGAGGCTATCTGCATCAATCTTCACCAAGTGGCCTCTGACCCTGATGTTAGTAAGTGAAAATGACTAACTTTTGCGTATAAAATGACTAACCTTGATCACGTACATGCATGCTTTGTTAGGGTTATTCAACAGTGGGAACTGGTTTGGTTCTAAAGTCCTTGGTAGTACGGGACTAAGTTGTTGTGCTATCACGAGGGATCGGGGTACAAGAACTTAGTTGTGTATGTGTGTCTTAATGTGGTCTTGGTTGAGTTTAGTCTTACAAGAGGGATTTACGGACGAGGCTTGATCAGGACTAGGCTAGGCTATCATGAGGAATCGGGGTCTAGCAGTCCAGGAGACAACATAGGAATGCATGAGCATTGTTAAATAGAGAACATCCTTTTTAGCATCAGGAACCTATGAGGAAGACCAACGCTTTCTCTACTTGTTTTTACATAGTATTTCTCTTGCTTGATTTTCTTTCTTATTCCCTAGATAGTTTAAATACCCGTCCATAACCACGGTTATATATTTTCATACCAGACACCTATTTATCAAAATAGCTTGTCAGATAACACAAGTTCCCCGAGAGTTCGATACTCAGTTCTTACCAATTTATACTACTTGTGCGATCCGGTGCACTTGGCCGCCGCAAACAAGTTTTTGGCGCCGTTGCCGGGGAACTTCTTTTTATTTGGGAAGTTAGCTCATTTTTAGGTGTCTATTCTTTATTTGTTATTCCTTGATTGTTTCTATGAATATCTGTTCTTTAATTTATATTTATCTTCTCTAATTGAACTGGATAATCATTGCTCTATTAGTACTGTTTATGCATAGATCTCCTACAGGTGCTATAGTTCCTTTGGACTTAGAAATAGAAGCTACACTAAGAAGGAACAGGGTGAGAGGAGAAGGAAACTATTGCCAGACGGAACAGTTGCTTCCATTCTTGAGGAGGAGACTCATTTTTCTGATTCATTATGACCTGATTCACCATCATCAAGGGAATCCACTAATCAACATTCTGAAACTGCTACCATGGCAGATGAGCATGATCAGAGGACTACCAATTAGGACTATTCAAGTGGCTCTGTACCACAATTTTTCACTAGCATTGCACGTCTGGAAGTGCAAGCGCACAACATTACCTACCCACATTCTTTGATCCATCTGATACAAGGGAATTTATTTCAAGGATTACCTAATGAAGATCCCTATGCACTTGGCAACATTTATTGAGATTTGCAATACTGTTAAGATTGCTGGTGTACCAGATGAAGCTATCAGACTTAGCCTTTTCTCATTTTCACTAGCAGGAGAGGCCAAGAGGTGGCTCCACTCATTCAAAGGCAACATTCTTAAAACCTGGGAAGAAGTGGTGGAAAAATTTCTAAAAAAGTACTTTCCAGAATCTAAGACTGCTGAAGGGAAGACAACAATATCTTCATTTCATCAGTTCCCTGATGAATCCTTGAGTGAGGCATTGGAGAGATTCAAAGACTTACTGAGAAGAACTCCCACCCATGGATTCTCCGAGCCAATCCAACTAAATATGTTCATAGATGGGTTGAGACCACAAACCAAGCAATTACTATATGCTTCTGCTGGGGGAAAAATAAAGCTGAAAACCCCCAGAAAAAGCAACTGAGCTCATAGAGAACATGTCGGCTAGTGATCATGTCATTCTAAGGGACAGAACCCATCAACCCACAAAGAAGAGCCTATTGGAGCTAGCATCACACGATGCTTTGTTGGCACAGAACAAGTTGCTATCTAAGCAACTTGAGATCCTAATGGAAACAATTGGTAAGCTGCCAACTAAACTGTCGATTGGACAACCTACACATTCTTCTGTTTTGTAGGTCACAGGTTGTACCATGTGTGGTGAAGCTCATGAGATAGGCCAATGCATTCCCACTGACGATAACACTCAAGAAATTCATTTCATGGGGAATCAGCAGAGGCAAGGGTACACTCAAGGAGGATTTTCAGTCTTCCAGCAAGGTCCTTATAATCAGCAAGGACAGTGGAGGACACACCCTGTCAACCAGTTCAATAAAGACCAAGGTGGATCCTCAAACAGGCCAATTCAGCAAGGGCCTAACATCTTTCAGAGGACAACTAAGTTGGAAGAGACCTTGACTCAATTTATGCAGGTAACGATGTCGAATCATAAGAGTACTGAGTCAGCACTAAAGAACCTTGAAGTACAGATGGGACAACTGGCCAAGCAGATAGCTGACAAGTCATCAAACAGCTTTGGAGCAAATAAGAAAAATAATCCTAAGGAGGAATGCAAGGCTGCGATGACCAGGAGTAAAAGGTTTGTGGAAGGTGAGGATAAAGAAAATGTGGTAGACAAGGAGCAAAACGTTGAAAAGGAAGGTGATGGAAGCTTGCTTGTGGGGCTTCTATAGAGGCTGGATCTTCGAGCTTCAATGGGGTGCTTTAATGGTGATTTTTCACCATGGAGATGCAGTGGAAGACAAAGGAGAAGAGGTGAGAGGAGGCGCCATCCATTAAGGAATAAGCCATGGAAGAAGGAGTTTCACCAACAAGATGAGCCTTGGATAAGAAGCTTGGAGAGGATGCTTCAATGGAGGAAAAGAAAGAGAGAAAGGGGGAGCACGAAATTGAAGGAATAAAAGAGGGAGAGCAGTAGAACTTTGAAGTGTGTCTCATAACAAGTGTTACACATGCTTCTATTTATCTGCTAGGTAGCTTCCTTGAGAAGCTTTCTTAAAAAAACTTCCTTGACAAGCTTCTTTGAGAGAACTTCCTTGAGAAGCTACATCTTAGCTACACACACCCATCTAAAAACTAAGCTCACCTCCTTGAGAAGCTTCCTTGAGAAGCTAGAACTTAGCTACACACACCCCTCTAATAACTAAGCTCACCTCCTTGAGAAGAGAAGCTAGAGCTTAGCTACACACCCCTATAATAGCTAAGCTCACCCCCATGACAAAAATACATGAAAATACAAAAAATTGCCTAATACAAAGACTACTCAAAATGCCTCGAAATACAAGGCTAAAACCCTATACTACTAGAATGGCCAAAAATACAAGGTCCAAATGAAGGAAAAACCTATTCTAATATTTATAAAGATAAGCGGGCTCATACTTAGCCCATGGGCTCGAAATCTACCCTTAGGCTCATGAGAACCCTAGGGCCTTCCCTTGGATCTCTGACCTAATCTACTTGGAGTCTTCTATCCAATGCTATTGCGGGGTAGGATTGCATCATTACCTCCACCTTGGAAAGGATTTGACCTCAAATCTTGAGGTTCTTCATACTCTGGGCTCCTTCCCTCAACACCTGTAAAAAGAACAAAAACATATGTATTAGTGGTGTTTGGTATGTTGAAGTAAGGTAAGGTCTGAAAACCCATTTCTTGGGCATCTTCCCATGAAGGAACATGGTTCCTCACCAACTGAATGAGTGGCGCTACAAGTATAGAAAAATATGGGACAAACCTTTTATAAAAGTTTGTTAAGTCATGGAAGCCCCAAATTTCTCATATACTTGGTGGAGTGGGCCACTCAGGAATGACCTTTATTCTCTTAGGGTTCATGGGAACCCCTTGATCACTATATGAAAAATTAAGAAAAGTAATGCAATAAAGCATACCTTTTTCTGTATTTTCATGTTGATTATTCCTACCAAAAAGTATGACAAACCTAAGGTTTCCCATATGAGTACCTAAGTTTGTATTAAAACCAAAAATAAGAACAAACCTACCTAATGAGTCCCTATGTACACACACTATAAAGATGTTAGGTGTACGAGTGAATTTACAAAAGAGGGTTGCACCACTCAAAATATTCATCATACCACCTATTTTAGGGACTTGGTGCCTAATAATACCTATTTTGGGCACCAACAAAGCACAAGGATTTAAGCTCTTGCGAACCAAACCCTCATCCAACAACTTCTTTACTTGAGGAATAAACTCAAGCCCAAGAGGTGTGGCAATGCTAGCAAGTGTCTTTTTACAACAGAGAAAATGTGGAGGTTGTCTAAGAGGGAAAGTTTCTTTCATGTTTATCTTGATTGTAAAATGAGTTTCCTTCTTAGCTAAACTCTTGGAGGAGACATTTACCTCCTTACACTTCTCTTTAACCACTAATGGTTGTCCTTCTCCTTGGGGGTAGATTTCTTCACTAGATTCTTTCCCTTTTGCTTCTTCACTTTCACTAGAGGAAGGTGAAGTAGTAGCCTCATCTTGGCTACTATAAATGTCCTGGCCCCTCGTAATCATGGTTTTTGTGGTGGGGCATTGAGAAGTAATGTGTCCTTTTCCAAGACATTTAAAGCACTTTATAGAGCTAGTTTTCTCTTGCATACTAGCCTTAGGGGCTTGCTTTTCTATTGTCTCCCCCATATCATCTTTGGGCTTAGAAGGTGTCACCCCTAAGATGCCTTGACCTTGGTCTTTCTTTGGATAAGAGTGAGAGCCATAAGATTTTGATGTAAACTTCTTTTTAAGTTGTTGCTCTACCCTTATTTCCCAATCTAAGTTAGCCTCTACATTGTCCTTCCCATGGAAGTATGAGAGGTTAATGTTAGCCTCTTGAGGCTTTCTTTCCTTTTCTCTTCTATGGAAGTGAGGTCTATGATGTGACCTATGCCTTCCTTCGTAATAGTCACAAAGTTCTTCACTTAGGCTCTTGCAAGAGTTATGACTACTATAGGAGGCATGATTTTCTCTTTTCATTTCTTTCATTATTTTTCTTCTTTCTTCCTCTCTTATTTTCTTTCTTTCATCTTGACTTATTTCTTCCACTCTTTTTTTTCCTTTTTCTTTTCTCTCTTGTTTTTCTTTCCATAACTTTAGGGAACTCAACTCATCTAAGATTCTAGATAAAGGGTCTTTATGACTAGTACCCTTGCCATTTACACTAGATGAATGATGACTCATGTTGATTCCTAAGTTGTAGTTCTTTCTTGTTGGAGGTTTGAAAACAAAAGGTAAAAGAAACTATGGTTGAAACTAACCAAAATAAACACTAAAAGAGGTGTGAAAGATAAGCTAAAAAAACTAATTGGTAAAAGGAAAGATATCTAGGTGGTTTGACAATGGAAGGTAAAGGAAATAAACTATGAAAGTAAGCAAGAAAAGTAAACTAGGTTAATCCTAAGAGTGTTTGGATGACCACATTCAAGGTTCCCAACAAAACACTCACTATCCTAAGGAAAAATTGCCTAAAATTATTACACACAAATGGAAGTTTGGTAACCTATTGGAGGCTCCCAACACACTTCCAATGAAAGGCCTTTTTGTTACAAAATTTGAAAGCAAAGCAAATTGCCAATTACAAAATTACAAAGAAAAAAAAAGTCCTCAATTGTGGTGGCTATTCTCTCTTTAGTGTTTCACTCAATTTGAAGTGCTTCTTAATCCAATAGCTCTTAAGGTGATTGGCCCCTTGCTTCTTGACTCAAATTCTTCAAGGGATGGCACCAATCCTCCTTCCAATTCCCTATATGGCAACCCACAAACAAGGAAACAAACAGACAAGCAATAAGCAAAGACCGAAAAAAATGAAATGATAGCTAAACCAATGGAGGTTTAACAAGACAATTTTTCAAGGATTATTCAACAATTAAAGCAATGAAAAGGACATAGAAGCAAGCTAGGACTCAAAGAGAAACTTACAATGGCTCTAGAGTAGAGTAAAAAAAATGCAAAAAAAAGACTCAAAAAACCTCTAGCTTTGGCACTTGTCTTCACACTAATTTTCAATTGAAATTTCCAATTATAGAATAAATTTTGAGTCAAAACAACAAGCACACTTCCCTTTCACCTTTTTTTCTGGATACTGATTTTCCTACCAACTTGTGTGATTTTTCTTATTTTTTCCTTTTATCAAAGTCACTTGTTTCTTTTTTTCTAACTTTTTTCCAGATGTCTAGAAAATTTAGTAAAAATTTCAGCTCAAAATTCGAAGTAACCAATTCTCAGTAATTTTTACAACTTTGTATGTCCAAGCTGCCAGCACCAGCGATTTCTTTTTAAGCATGGTATATTCATTGCATTAGGCTTACTTTCAACCTTCCTATGTATGTTGAACTCACTAGGATTGTTTACCATAGGTTTAGAAGTTCAATATTCACTTAGGATCAAAATTTCAGCCAGCAATTCAATCACCAAAACTCAAATTCACAATAGACACAATCATAAGGAAACCTAAAAGTTCAAGAAAAGGTTCACAATCAAAGACTCTAAGAATTTTGCATGAACATGTTAAACACTAATTAACATGAAATATTTGACTCAAATCAAATAATAGGCTAAAAGAATTTCATACACTCATGAACAAATGAGTTAGACAAAGAAACAAGAAAATAAAATTCAGCACAACATAAGAAATCTTATGTGACAAGTTTCATGACTAGACATGACTTCTATGACAAAACTGCAATAGGTGAACAAGTCACTCTAGATTTTTGAGGTTTTCTTCTACTTTAATATTTTTGTAAGAATTTTATGGTTTAGTTTTAGGTTTCAGCCACAAAAAAATAACAAGACAAAACTCAAAGGAACCTAAACTCAACACAATTTATGGTTCAAGAACAAGAACAAGAAATTTGAACCATAGAAAATCAAATCTAGCTTCTATAGCAAGTTTAATCGGTGGAAACTCTAAAGAATCATGTTAACAACATTTAGCACAAGACATGTGAGGAGATACATGGAGAAAAATGAAGAAACAACAATGGAAGAGAAGGTAAAGAAAAAAGTTAATGGAGGTTGAAGGAGCATCTACTTGAAGCTTTTGTGCTCTGATTACCACTTGATGGAAGCTTGCTTGTGGGGCTTCTATGGAGGCTGGATCTTTGAGCTTCAATGGGGTCCTTTAATGGTGATTTTCCACCATGGAGATGCAGCAGAAGACAAAGGAGAAGAGGTGAGAGGAGGCGCCATCCATTAAGGAATAAGCCATGGAAGAAGGAGCTTCACCACCAAGATGAGCCTTGGATAAGAAGCTTGGAGAGGATGCTTCAATGGAGGAAAAGAAAGAGAGAAGGGGGGAGCACGAAATTGAAGGAATAAAAGAGGGAGAGAAGTAGAACTTTGAAGTGTGTCTCATAAGACTTTCATTCATCAAAGCTACAACAAGTGTTACACATGCTTCTATTTATAGACTAGGTAGCTTCGTTGAGAAGCTTTCTTAAGAAAACTTCCTTGAGAAGCTTCTTTGAGAAAACTTCCTTGAGAAGCTACAGCTTAGCTACACACAGCCATCTAAAAACTAAGCTCACCTCCTTGAGAAGCTTCCTTGAGAAGCTAGAGCTTAGCTACACACACCCCTCAAATAACTAAGCTCACCTCCTTGAGAAGAGAAGCTAGAGCTTAGCTACACTCCCCTATAATAGCTAAGCTCACCCCCATGACAAAAATACATGAAAATACAAAAAATTCCCTAATACAAAGACTACTCAAAATGCCTCGAAATACAAGGCTAAAACCCTATACTACTAGAATGGCCAAAAATACAAGGTCCAAACGAAGGAAAAACCTATTCTAATATTTACAAAGATAAGCGGGCTCATACTTAGCCCATGGGCTCGAAATCTACCCTAAGGCTCATGAGAACCCTAGGGCCTTCCCTTGGATCTCTGACCCAATCTACTTGGAGTCTTCTATCCAATGCCCTTGCGGGGTAGGATTGCATCAGAAGGTACTGAGGTTAAGAAAAATGATGTGAAGGGTAAAGAAAATCAGGTAAAAGGGAAAAAAATAATGGTCCAGAATAAAGAGATGGAGGACCAAGAAAAAGAAAAAGAAAGAGAAAAAGAAATAGAAAATGAGAAAAATGAAAATAAAAAAAATAAGGTTACAGAGAATAGTAGAAGTGGAAAGGCTGTGGAAGAGAGTGTGGAAGTACCATATCCTGTGGTGCCATCCAAGAAACAAAAAGATCATCATTTGGCAAGATTTTTGGATATTTTCAGGAAACTGGAAATAACCATGCCTTTTGGCGAAGCTCTGCAGCAGATGCCACTCTACTCTAAATTTTTGAAAGATATGTTGCCAAGGAAGCACAAGTACATTCATCAGGAAAACATCATAGTGGAAGGAAATTGTAGTGTTGTAATCCAAAAGATCCTTCCACCTAAGCACAAAGATCTTGGGAGTGTAACCATTCCTTGTTCAATAGGAGAAGTCAATGTAGGAAAGGCTCTGATTGATCTGGGAGCCAGCATTAATTTGATGCCACTCTCCATGTGCAGAAGACTGGGAGAGTTGGAGATTATGCCCACTCGAATGACTTTGCAATTAGTTGACCGCTCCATTACCAGGCCCTATGGATTGATTGAAGATGTGTTGGCCAAGGTAAAGCATTTTATCTTCCCAGCAGACTTTGTGGTCATGGATATCTCTGAAGATATTGACATCCCTGTAATCTTGGGAAGGCCGTTCATGTTGACTGCAAATTGCATAGTTGACATGGGGAAGAGAAAGCTGGAGTTAGGTTTTGAAGACCAGAAAATTGATTTTGATTTGTTTGTGGAAGACAAGCCTGCTCCAGAACACAATGTTTGCTTGTAGGTAATAGGAGAAGGTCAAGAGATTCTGAAGGTGAGAACCAAAACATGAGATTGCCCAGAGAGGTAAAAGCGTTAAGCTAATGACATTAAAAAAGCGCTTCCTAGGAGGCAACCCAGTTTTAACTTTTGTTGTGTTTTTTTTCATGCATTTGATCATTTGGTGCTATGTAATCTGTACATAGCAGTATATCAGCCAATCTTTGAATGTTTAACATAAGGGTTTCAATTTCTTGGAAAAAGGACTGAAAAATAACTTAGAAAATCTTTTTGAAAAACAATCCTTTCGCTAAGCACAAGCCTCGCGCTAAGCGAATCTCTGTTCATGCGCTAAGCCACGAGTCTTGAGTGCTTAGAGCCCAACCCTCGCATTTGAGGCTGATTTGGTCCGCTAAGCTGGCCAAGGTTGAGCTAAGCTAACTTGGATTCAATCTAAATTCAGCTATGTTTCAGCCTGATCGCTAAGCGACAGCTTATCAGTGGCTAAGCGGGACCTATTATCGCCAAGTGCAATTCCTTACGGCCATAACTGAGGTCGATAAAGCTAAGCGCCAGTCATGGTAGCTAAGTGAGATTCATTGCGGCAATATAATCGCTAAGTGAGAACCTCTCAGCTAAGCGCATGCTCCTCTGTACTTAAGATGCATCATTTTAGCTAAGCTGGCTAGAGCCAGGCTTAGCGAGAGTTGCAGCTTTTCTATTCTGCAGACCTCGCTAAGCGGACTTACTGGCATACTAAGCCGATTTTCTGTTAAAAAAAATCAAATTTGAAATGTCGGCTAAGCGCACATTCGCTAAGTGAGCCTGGTTTAGAAACCAAACATCTTTCTTGTTGGCTTAGCGAAACGGTCCGCTAAGAGAAAGTATCAAAAATACTTAAGTGAGTGTAACAACAGTTACACTCACATTCGCCAGATTATAGAAACCTCGCCTCTACATTCTCTCTCTCCAAAAATATTCACATTTTGCATTTGTACTCTCTTTGTGCATTTTCAACTTTGAAGCATCAATCATACACTGTCCAAGTAAGTTCCTTGATACTTTTTCTCTTTTTCTTGTCTTAACTTTAGGGTAGAAGACTTTAACTGTAGCTTTAGATTTTTAGGGTTTTTATGTTTTGTTAGAAGTAGTTTAAGATGAGGGCTATGTAGGCTTGTATACTGAATTGAGTATGGCATACACATTGCATGTCTGGTATGCCTTTTAGAGGCTTGAAAAGTGAGAGAAAACGAGCTGTGTTTTCTGCGTTTTCTGGAAAACGCGATGAACTCACTAAGCGAGAATGTTGTGCTAAGCGAGTTCATCAATACTCATTGCATATAAGCTTTATCTGAAGAACTCGCCAAGCGCACTTACTACGCTAAGTGAGTTCATCCTTTGAGGATGAACATTCATCCTCTTGATGAACTACCTGTGGCTAAGCGAGGCTGAATCGCTAAGCCCAAGTAACTTAACCATTTTTTTGTGGTGATAGCCGCACGCTCAGCTGAGCATTCCTGAGCCAAGCGCAATTGGTTGCGGCATCCACTGAGCTAAGTGAGCTTCAGTCGCTAAGCTCCCATAACTTAGTGAAATTTTTGCTCAGTCTAGTGCCGCTAAGCGCAGCTTATTCTTGGCTAAGCTCAAATCCATGTGGCTAACCTTAGGCTTAGCGGGCTCCTCGCCAGCTAAGCCAATTTTGAAAACACTAGATCGTAGCAATTTTCACTAAGCGGCAATCCTGTGTTGCTAAGCCCAATGTCATTTTTGTGAAGGCCCACTAAGCGAATTATGTCTCGCTAAGCAGCCAGTGTTGTTTTCAGTTTTATTTTCCAATTTTGGATTTTGAATAACTTATGTCCTGATTAATTGTTTGGTTCCTTTATCTATAGATGGCTTCTAGAAAGAGAAGGATCATTGGTATAAGGCCCACATCTCAGTATGACACAAGGAGATTCTCTTCATTAGATGCTTGGACCAGATACACAGACAATGTTCTGGGGAGAAACATTTTACCTGAGAGGAAGGTAGAGCTCTATCACACTGAGCTAGATGACTTTAAGGCTGAATTGGAAAGGTGTAATTTCTATAAACACCTTACCAATTTAGCCGATGGGAGCATAGACCTGGATTTGGTGAAAGAGTTCTATGCAAACTTATACAGTTCTGAGGACCGTCCACCAAAGTAGTCTAGAGTCAGAGGTCATTTGGTGAAGATTGATGCTGATAGTCTCAACGCATTCCTAGAGACACCTGTGATATTAGCTGAGGCAGAAACTTTACCCGTATACTCCAGATACTGTAGGTTGCCTACAGACTTTAGAGAGATAGAGGCTGCCTTATGCATACCTGGTCGAGGGTTCATCTTGAACTTTAAGGGCCATCCTGGAAATATTCTCAGGAAGGATTTGACTACACTGGCTCCGGTGTGGAGTGTCCTCTCATACTCCAACTTGGCCCCCACATCACATACCTCTGATCTGACAGTGGATAGAGCTAGGCTAATCTTTGGCTTAGTCTCTCACTTGGATAAGAACATAGGAGTGCTGATTTCTGTCCAAATGACTTCTATAGCCCAATATAACACCTCTAGACTTTGGTTCCCTGCTTTAATCACCGTATTATGCAGAGTCAGAGGGGTTGTATCTGACAGCCTTACCTTCAAGCGCCTGAGTCCGGTCATTAACTTGGCCTACATCAGGAAGAACTGTTGGAACCCCGAGCATCTAACAGTCTCTAACCGAGGGGCCAGGAGGGCGAGGGCAAGGCCAGTCGAGCTTCCTTCTACTTCTGCAGCTCCTATTCCAGCATCCACTTCAGCAGCCCCCTCTATTCTAGCTCAAACAAATTCTCATCGTTTTGAAGCCATGCTCCAAAGCATTCATCAAGGACAGATAATTTTACTACAGAGTTTTCATATGATAGCACCTCCAGACTCTATTCCTTCTGTTCAACAGTTTAATGAGATGGTAGCCTGGCCCGGGACCCAACCTTCTCTTCAAAAGGAAGACAAAGGTCCCACAGCCCAGGTACCTCAGCATATGGAGGACGAGTCATCTGAGGCCACCATCCCAGAGCCATTTGATATAGGAGAAGAGGCAGAGGAGACACAGCTGAGACAGGTAGCTGCTACCACTCCTGAGCAATCCCTTGAGGCTACTTCAGAGCCTTCTGCACCAGTGGTAAACCCACCCTCACCTCAGCCAGCATCACACCCCTCCACTCCTCTTCTACAGATTCTAGAGTATCCAACTACACCAGTCCTAGCTGTGGACACTTCTCCTCCTACTACTCCAGTTCTTCAGTTGACAGATGAGGAGGATGGTCAAACACAGAAGACACAGGACCAATCACAGGAATTTTAATTCCTGATGACACTTTTCGATTTTTGATTTATTATTAGTATAATTTTGGTTTTCGTATAGTATTTCCTTTATGTCTATATATACTACTAATTTTATATATGCATAGTTAGAATGCTTATCCTAAAGCAATTTGAACAGTTTAACTTAATTTTTGATGACATGGCAGTGAAACACTTTTATCTTTTTGTGAAAATGGGTGTATGACTTTGTTTTAAATTGAATGCATGCTTAAGATGAGATTTGTGTTTTTTTCATGATGTTGAGCAAGTGTGTATATTAGACAAAGAAAGAACAAGAATGTGAACTTGCAATTTGAATTGTTAGTCAGTAGATAGATTGATTGTGAAAAAAAAGCTTGAATCAAAACCAATGAGAGTGTGACCTTAAACTGTGAGTGAACGACTAGCTAAGAGTAATAATCTTTGCATGAAACTCTGAATTTTAGAATGAAATGTATAAATAAGGACATGATGAAGGTCGTGATTGTACATACACAAGCTCTCTGACCAAATAGCTTACCTTGAATGACACTAGTATCTTTTGTTCCCTGTATAGGCTGAATGATTTTGTCATGAATTGAACCCTGAACTTAAATAATTATCTCCTAATACCTTTTTTAGATTCTAGGAGTGCATATGGTTCAAGGCAAATTTACTCTAAATTTTGGGGATAAAAGTTGAAAAGAATGAAAAGAAAAAGGTTAAGCATCAGCAAACACAACAAATAAGTTGTATGTTAAAAAAAAGAAAAAAAAATAAGTTGTGTTGTTACAATAAGGTCAAAAGCAAATTAAAATAAGGGAATATTGAGAAGGCTATTTGTACAAAACAGAAAAGATCATTGAGATTAGTCTAGGACTTGTGCTCTCTTAGAATCTAAACCTTTGAATCCTAGAAAAACCAATGAATTTTTGTAGCCAAGCCTCACTACAAGCCTGAGAAAGTCCTTTTGATTCTGTTTATACATTTTTTGACTTGATGGCATGAGATGAAATGCAAAGATTGGACCTCATGTTAGTTGTTATCAATGAATAGCTTAATCACTTGTGCTTTAGTGAAACAGTAGCCGTGAGACTGTGGTTTGAGCTACTTTCCTTGATATTTGTCTTATGATTAACTTCATTCAACTGTATAGTTCACATTTTGTTCTCATCTTTGTCTGGCTACATATTCTGTGAAAATAAATTATAGGTACACATTGCTTCATCTTTCTCATCATGCAATCAATATATTTTGATGCATACACCCCTGTACATAATCACTGCATGTTTTATCACTTGAGGACAAGTGAGTTGTTCTCTTTTGCTTGAGGACAAGCAAAACTGTAAATTTGGGGGAGTTGTTAGTTGGTGAAAATGACTAACTTTTGTGTATAAAACTTGTGTATATTGTATCAAACTTCTCCAATTTATAGTTGTTTTGTAATATTATAAGTACTTTTGTTAAATATAGGTAATAGATAATTTATAATTTTGTTTTGTGTGTTTAATGATCCATTTCTCTCAATTTCAGGTTAATTAGGAAAATTGGTAAAAGTGTTGTTTTCACCTTCTCGCTAAGCCAATATGCTAGCATAGCGAGCATTCGCTAAGCGCGACATTCAGTGGCTAAGCGCGAGGAAGAATCCAGAAGAAGATGAGCTGTCAAGTTCGCTAAGCACACCGCTCTAGGTCATCAAGTGCACCGCTTCAGCTCATCCACTAAACGAGAGAAGTGCGCTAAGCCAAAAATCACTAACATGCGCTAAGCAGTCCATACGTGCACTAAGCGCACGAGCACGAACAAGGCCACCTATTTAAGCCTGAAATCAGATTTACAAAGAGAGTTTGGAGTTTTTCTTGAAGAATCCTCTGCATGCACGAGAATTTGGCCCTGGCTTGAAGCTTTTGCATGTTTAGGAAGTTCTAGAGAGAGAAAGGTCCAAGTTCCACAGAGTTATGAGAGATTTTGCTGTGTGAAGATCTGCAGAGATGCGAGTTCGAAGCATAAGCCGTTATGAAAACTTGAGATGAGTTTATGAGTGATTGTGAGATCCTAGAGGTGAAGGAGACATCCTCACCACTTATGTTTTTGCTTTCTTTCATCTTATTCTTCTCTTTGTTGCAAAGGAGGTTTCTGGACTACAGAAAGCTAAATCCTCTGTTGGATCTTCCCTGTAGGTACCTGATGTAAATATATTTCTATCTATGCAATGATGTTTTGTGTGTTCTGTGTGCTATTTCCTTTTCATTCTAGTGTGCTTTTACATTGATCACATAGATGCATGCTTTGCTAGGGTCATTCAACAGTGGGAGCTGGTCTGATTCTAAAGTCCTTGGTAGTACGGGACTAAGTTGTTGTGCTATCACGAGGGATCGGGGTACAAGAACTTAGTTGTGTATGTGTGTCTTAATGTGGTCTTGGTTGAGTTTAGTCTTACAAGAGGGATCTGTGGACGAGGCTTGATCAGGACTAGGCTAGGCTATCATGAGGAATCGGGGTCTAGCAGTCCAGGAGACAACATAGGAACGCATGAGCACTGTTAAATACAAAACATCCTTTTTAGCACCAGGAACCTATGAGGAAGACCAACGCTTTCTCTACTTGTTTTTACACAGTATTTCTCTTGCTTGATTTTCTTTCTTTTTGCCTAGATAGTTTAAATACCTGTCCATAACCACATTTATATTTTCATACTAGATGCATATTTATCGAAATAGCTTGCCAGATAACACAAGTTCCCTGAGAGTTCGATACTCGATTCTTACCGTTTTATACTACTTGTGCGATCCGGTGCACTTGCCGGCCGCGAACACCTGACTTGCTTTGGTGAAGGCCCTTCGGAGCTATAAAGGTTGGCATAAAACTCCTTCACCAAAGCTAGATCTATGTTGTTGTCAACTAAATTGGTGAGCTGTTTATGGAAGTTATGCCTCTCCAATTCATCCTTAAACTCGTCCAGCTCAATATCGTATATTTCTACCTTCCTCTCATGCAGTATATGTCTTCCTAGAACATTATCTATGTATCGGGTCCAGGCCTCAAAGGAGTGGAACCTCCTTCTATCATACTGAGCTATGGGTCTTGTACCAATACTCTTTCTCTTTCTGGAAGCCATCTGTATACAAAGGAATCAAACAGTTGATCAGGACTCAATTTCTTAAAAATCAAAACTGAAAAATAAAACTAAAAAAGACACTGGCCGCTTAGCGAGACATGGTCCGCTTAGCTGGCCTTTGCAAAAAAAACACTACCCTTAGCGACATGTGGAGCCGCTTAACGGAAGTTGTAGAAATTCAGCTTCTGCAGAATTGGCTTAGCTAGACAGTGCCTGCTAAGCTGATCATCTGCCGCAAGGGTATGCGCTAAGCTTCTTAAAGGCTGCGCTTAGCGGCACCAAATCTTCAAAAATTTCACTAAGTATTTGGAGCTTAGCGAGAGAAGCTCGCTTAGCTCAGTGGATGCCGCAACAAATCGCGCTTGGCCCAGGAAAGCTCGGCTTAGTGCGCGGCTATCAACAAAAAAATTCTCTAAGTTACCTGGGATTAGCGATTTAGCCTCGCTTAGCCACAGGTAGTTCAGCAAGAGGATGAGTATTCATCCTCAAAGGATGAACTCGCTTAGCGCGGTAAGCACGCTTAGCTAGTTCTTCAGAGAATGCCTATATACAATGAGTACTGATGAACTCGCTTAGCGCAGCATGCTCACTTAGCGAGTTCATCGTGTTTTCTAGAAAACACAGAAAACATAGATCATTTTCTCTCACTTTTCAAGCCTCTCAAAGGCATATCAGACATGCAATGTGTGCATCATACTCAATACAGTATACAAGCGTATATAGTCCTAATCTTAAACTAATTCTAACAAAACATTAAAACCCTAAAAATCTAAAACTACAGTGAAGTCTTCTATCCTAAAGTTTGGACAAGAAAACAAAGAAAAGGAATCAAGGAACTTACTTGGATGGTGTATGGTTGTTGCTTCGAAGTTGATAATGCAAAAAGAAAGCACAGATGCAAAATGTGCATATTTTTGGAGAGAGAGAATGTAGAGACAAAGTTTCCAAAATCTGGCAAGTGTGCATGTAACTACTATTACACTCACTTAAGCAGTTTTTGACATTCTCGCTTAGCGGATCGCTGTGCTAAGCGAGCCGGGGAGACGTTTGGTTTCTCAACTAGGCTCACTTAGTGGACCCGCACGCTTAGCCGACGTTTCAAATTCAAAATCAGTTTTTTTTTTAACATAGGCTTGGCTTAGCGCGAGGACAAGTCCACTTAGCGAGGTCTGTAGATCAGAAAAGCTGCAACTCTCGCTAAGCCGGGATCTGGGCCGGCTTAGCTAAAATGATGCATCTTAAGTATAGAAGAGCATGCACTTAGCTGATAAGGACTCGCTTAGCACTCACATTACCACAAGGAATTCAGCTTAGCTGCCATGACTGGCGCTTAGCTTCATGAACCTCAGTTATGGCCGTAAAGGATTGAGCTTGGCGGCAATGCCTAGTGGTTAGCCAAGGATAAGTTGTCGCTTAGCAATCCAGCTGAAGCTTAGCCGAATTCAAATCAAATTGAAGTTGGCTTAGCTCATCCTTGGCCAGCTTAGCGGGCTAAATCAGCCTCAGATGCAAGGGTTGTGCACTAAGCGCTTGAGACTCGCGGCTTAGCTCATGAACAAATATAAGCTTAGCGCGAGGCTTGCGCTTAGCAAAGGACTGATTTTTCAGAAAATGTTTTCTACGTTATTTTTCAGTCCCTTCCTTAGTAAATTGAAACCTTTATATCTAACATTCAAAGATAGGCTGATATACTCCTATGTACAAATTATAAAGCAAGTTCCACATGATATAATGCATGAAAAACAGACATAACAGAAATGAAAACTGGGTTGCCTCCCAGGAAGCGCTTCTTTAACATCATTAGCTTGACGCTTTTACCTCACTGGGCGATCTTACGTTTTGGTTCTTACTTTTAGAACCTCTTGATCTCCTTCCATTACTTGTAAGCAGACATTGTGTTCTGGAGCAGGCTTGTCTTCAAGAATGGATGCAACTATTCTATCTTGCAGAAGTTTCCTTCTCCTCTCGGCCCTGTTCCTTTGCAATGTAGCTTCAATTTCTAAGTCTAGAGGAACTAAATTACCTGTGGGAGATCTATGCATATACAATACTAACAGAACAGCGGTTATCCAGTTCAATAAGAGAAGACAAATAGGAATTAAGAACAAATATTCACAAAAACAATCAAAGAATAACAAATAAAGAATAGACACCTAAAACTGAACTAACTTGCCAAATAAAAAGAAGTTCCCTGACAACGATGCCAAAAACTTGTTCGACTTCCGACAAGTGCACCGGATTGCACAAGTAGTATAAAACGGTAAGAACCGAGTATCGAACTCTCAGGGAACTTGTGTTATTTGGTAAGCTATTTCAACAAATAAATGTTTGGTGTGTAAAGATAAATGTGAATATGAACAGGTGTATAAACTATCTGTGCAAAAAGAAAGAAAATCACGCGAGAGAAATGATGTGTAACAACAAGTAGAAACACGTTGGCCTTCCTAATAGGTGCCTGATGCTAAAAAGATATTCTCTATCTCACAATGCTCATGAGTTCCTATGGTGTCTCCTGAGATACTAAACCCCCATTCCTCATGATAGTTTAGCCTAATCCTAATCAAGCATCATTCGCAGATTCCTCTTGTAGGACTAAACTCAACCAGGACTGCATTAAGACACACATACACAACTAACTTATCGCACCCTGATTCCTCATGATAGTATGACAACTTAGCCCTACACTATCAAGGACTTTAGAGTCAGACCAGTTTCCATTATTGAATGACCCTAACAAAGCATGCATCTACGTGATCAAGGTAAAGGCATATTGGAGTGAAAAACAGATAGCACAGAGAACACACAAAACATCATTAAATAGATAGAAATATATTTACATCAGGTACCTACAGGGAAGATCCAACAGAGGATTTAGCTTTCCATACCAGGACGCCTTCTTTACAACAAAGAGAAGAACAAGATGAAAGATTGCAAAAATACAAGTGGTGAGGATGTCTCCTTCACCTCTAGGATCTCACAAACACTCAGAAACTCATCTCAAGCTCTCAAATTGGCTCCTGCTTCAAGCTCTGGTCTCTACAGATCTTCACACAGCATAATCTCTCAAAACTCTCTGGAACTTGGACCTTTCTCTCTCTAGAAACTCTAGACATGCAAAGCTCTGAATCCTAGTCCAAACTCCCTCTTTAAAATCTGATTTTAGGCTTAAATAGGTGGCCTTGTTCGTGCTCGTGCGCTTAGCGCAATTATGGACCGCTTAGCCCACATTAGTGAATTTTGGCTTAGCGCGTGCCTTTCTCGCTTAGCGGATTGACTGAAGTGGTGCACTTAGTGAGATGAAGCGGTGCACTTAGTGAACCTGTACAACTCATCTTCTTCCAAAGTCTTCCTCGCGCTTAGCCCATGAGTGTTGTGCTTAGCGGATGCTCGCTAAGCCAGCAGGTTGGCTTAGCGAGAAGGTGAAAAAAAGAACTTTTCAAAGCTTGCCTAATTAACCTGAAATTGAGAGAAAATGATTATTAAACACACAAAATGGAAGTACTAAGTATTTATTACCTATACTTAACAGATAATACTTATGACAACTTTTTAAATTTTGCATCAAAGTCCAATCTACGTGTCACAATCTGGGACAATTTGCCACGTTGGATAGTCTATGTGGCACTAAAATTGCCAACAATGCACCTCACTAACGGTGATACTTTCAAATTTAACGGCAAGGACTATTTTGCAAAACTTATGCAAAGATAGGACTATTTTTAACATTTCAAAAAGATAGGGACTAATTTGCAAAAGGGGTCAAAAGTCAGGGACCAAAATGCCTATTTACTCTTATAATACAATAAAATAAGATTCAAATTATATGTTAAGCATGAACTAACAATTCTATTAGATATTTCTTATGCCGCCTGAGATGTCATCTGCCCATATCGCTTTGTGCAGGCCATCTTCCACTTGACATGTCTTTCAATGGGAGATGGAGGGTCCTCAATCAGTGGTGTATTTTCAGTCAGCATTGCCTCCTCTTGTCTTTTCTTCTTTTTCTCGTTTAATAGCTTTTATTTTCAAGCAAATCATAACCCCCACGAGACTGTATGTGGGGGGAATCATTGTATTTTTGAATTTCCTATGCCTTTTTCCTGATTTCCTGTCATACACCATATAGTATTTCCATCTAATCAATTGAAATGAAATGATATATTTCAATAGCTTATTTAAAGTAAAACTCATGGACATCTAACCTGCCAGTTAGGGGTCTTGCCACTTGCAGCAAATTCCTCCCAAGTTTGTTGATCCATACCATATTTTACAGAAGGATCTTGTTTTTGTTGACCATCAGTGTCAACATACACAAATTTAGTGGTTAACAAAGACTTAAATTGCCTCCATCTAGTGCCCACCATGGACATGACCTTCTTCTTGGCATTTGAGGCTTCTAGGATATCAAATTTGGCCTACATAACATATTGTTGTGTAACATTTAGTGCATGTCAACATTTTCAAGTGTTAATAACAGAAAGTTAAATACATCTCCCTGTTAAGTCGACTTACCAAAATTTCATCCCATACTAGGTCCTTTAGAGATTCCGGCATATCTTTCCCATTTCTATGTACAATAAGAATCTTTTCTCGAGCTACGAGCTCAAAATAACTGTGGAACTTCTATTTTGTGGGCCTGATGCTCTCCTAGTTGCAGGATTGGCATTAACAATTGGTTTGGGCTGATCTAAGGTTCTTAAAGTCAACCTTCTTAGCCATGTGGATTGTCTAGTCTTCTTAGACGTAGCCTCCAAATGGCCATTTGAATGCATAGGGGACCTTGGTGGTGTTCCCATGACCATGTGCAAATAAAACAAATTCATTAATGTGCATCGATTAAAAATAGCATATACGTAAAAATTGTAAATATGCACATTACATAAATTGGTTACAAATAATGTAATATGATAAACATTACTTTGATACAACACAGTTACGTAGGAATGTTCTCCCATAAACCTTCATGATGATCATTACGAATTGCATGTACATCATCGACCTCATTTTGTTCAATTATAGAAGGCATTTTTGTGGAAGAAGCAGTCGTCTCGCAAATGTCAAGTGTTGAATCATCATTCTGGTCATTGATACCAATTAGTCTTCCTTGTTGAACCACTGAAAATATTGAATCACACACATCTTGGACGTAAAACACCTGTTTGGCTTGTTCTGCCATAATGAAAGGTTTTTCCTTGTAAGCCACCTTATTAAGATCTACTAAAGTAAATCCCAATTGCTCCCAGATTTCTTCAATCACTCCAAAGTAAGGCATGAGGTTTGAATCGGGTTGTTATCTGATGCACAAGAAAAGTGTTCAGAATTAGCCTCAAGACTCACCTCACTATTCTACACACTACTTTTATCATCTTGTGACTTTGTATAGAATGAATAATTGTTGATATCATATCCCTTCCAAGTGGGGACATTAAGATTTGGGACAACAACCAACAGTCTTAATGTTTTGGAAGCATTGTCATCACTGAAGATTGTTTCTTTAAACAAGTTTATGAAAGCTCTATTATGCACTTGCAACACTTTGATCATGTTCATTTTTGGGTGAATAGTTGTCAGATATTCTTCGTGGGCACATATGTAGGGAATGACCTCCTATGTGTTATTCAAGATATACAGATGCGATTGTGAGACCTCCTGTTGAGTCATTGTTACAACATTATATCCTCGTGTACCCTTACCTTCTCGTGTCCGGTTATGACGAGTTTCAATAAGCCCAACAGATTGAATTGTTTCAATGTATTGAGAACAAAACTCAATAGCTTCTTCAGCAACATTCCTTTCAACAATGGAAACTTTTGGTCGATATTGATTCTTGGTATAATCCTTTAACACCTTCATGTACCGCTCAACTGGATACATCCACCGTAAAAAAAACCGGACCACACAAACGGATCTCCCTCACGAGATGAACAATTAAGTGAACCATTATGTCAAAAAATGATGGAGGAAAATAGATCTCTAATTGACAAAGGACAATGGAAGCCTCATTCTTCAAATCATCAAATTGTTGAGGTTCAATGACTTTGCTATAGATAGCAATAAAAACAAAGCACAAACGGGTTATGGCAACCCTAACTTTGTCAGGCAAGATTCCGCGAATCGCTACAACCAATAGTTGTTGCATTAAGACATGGAAATCATGAGACTTCAAGCCAACCAACTTTAGATCACTGAGGGCTACAAGGCTCTTGATATTTGAAGATATCCTTGTGGGACTTTTAGACTTCACATACATTGACAAAAACATCTCTTCTCTATTGTTGACATTGTGTGGCATGTTGGGGGCAGATACGTTCGCCGATCTTGTGATATCGGATGCAACTACTCTCGTATTCCCATGTCAACCAGATCTTGACGATATTTCAAACCATCCTTTGTCTTGCCTTTAATGTTAAGATGGGTACCAATTAAACTATCACAAACCTTTTTCTCGACATGCATTACGTCTAGGCAGTGACGCACATGTAGATCGGACCAATATGGAAGAGTAAAGAATATTGACCTTTTCTTCCATATGTTCATCTCAGATGATGTCTTCTTTTGGGTCTTCCCAAAGATAATTATGATGACCTTCACCCGATCAGAAACTTTGTTTCCAGCTAATGGTTGCGGCACACTTTCATTCTATTGACTTCCATTAAAAGCTTTCTTCAATCGCTGATACGGGTGATAGGGTTTGAGAAATCTTCGGTGCCTAGTATATATTGTCTTCTTTCCATGTTTCATTTGGATGAAGCTCATGTTTCTCTCACAAATAGGGCATGCATGATGCCCTTTGACACTATATCCACTTAAATTTCCATATGTTAGAAAGTCATTAATAGTACAAAACACCATTGATCGTAACCTGAAGGTCTGTTGGAGATTCCCATCCTACACATCAACCCTATCATTCCCCGACTGCCTTGGACCCGCTATCATCATACACAGGATAATGTATTTTTGCTTGATGCACAACCAAGGAGGGAGGTTGTAAATCATCAGCAAAATAGGCCATGACCTGTGGTTTGTGCTTAAGTTACCAAAAGAATTCATTCCACCCGAAGCAAGACCAAGCCTTAGGTTTCTTGGCTCATTTCCAAAATATCGATATAAACGATCAATTGTCTTCCATTGTGGAGAATTGGCCGGATGTCGGAGCAATCCATCACCTTTTCTGTCATCTACATGCCATGTAAGTTTTTTTGCATCATGTCTATTAGCAAACAATCGCTTAAACCTTGGTATTATTGGAAGATACCAGCACACCTTTGTTGGAAGACTATTGTTTTTGCTTGCATCATCACTAAATTTGTCATCCTTGACTTTGTATCGTGATACCCCACATATGGGGCACTTATGCATTTCTGCAAACTGATTTTTGTACAATATGCAATCATTAGGGCATGCATGGATTTTCTGGTACTCCATTCCCCCAGGACATAAAATCTTCTTCACCTCGTAGTGATTTTTCAGCAATGTGTTTTCTTTAGGAAACATCTTCTTCAATAACTCAAGCAATTCAGTGAAGCTTTTGTCACTCCACCCAAATCTTTCCTTCAAGTTAACCAAAGCTAACACCGCAAACAACCTTGTGAAACTTGTGCACCCCGAATACAATGGCTTCTTTGAATCACTTTCTATTTTCTCATACAATGGTGCATGTGCTTGCTGAAAATTGTCTTGTCCAAGATCGCGAATCATGTCTTCTATATGATCTCCGATGTCTTCATCAACCGGCTCAACGCGAGAAACTGTTGGCATGTCTGGCAATTCCTCATGCCATATCCATTTTGTGTAATTCAGAATGATCCCGTGACATATAAGATGTGATCTTATTTTATTTACTGACTAGCGTCTCTCGTTCACACATTTAACACATGGACAAAAAAAATTTCCCCCCAAACTTTGTGCATTATGTTCAATAAATTGTATGAATTGTTCAACCTCATTCTCATACTTGTCACTGATACATGATGCTTTCATCCAACTTTGATTCATGTTTCCTCTTTGCTATAAAACTTCATTAAGTTATCCGTCATGCATGCTAAACTCACTTTCTTCATGATAGGTGTGGCCATATCCCACTTAGGAAGACATTTTTATAGTAGATTCATACGTAAAGGTTTACTCTCTTTTCTTAGATTTGACAAAATTTCGGCAGCATTTCGCATTGATCTCTAGGTACACAAGATGAAAGCAGTGACATTTCCACATCCACCACAGTCAAGTATGCACCCGAAGAACAAAGTGAAATGTTGTATACCGAAATTTCTTCAAACCATAGAAAAGAGAATTTACCTATACGTATGAATCAACTATAAAAATAAGTCTTCCCAAATTGTTCAAATAGACAATTCAAGATTCAATACATCGATTAATCCAAACTGTCCATATTAATCAATGTATTGAATCTCAAACAGGAAACTAAGGTTCACCCATAATGCACGTAACTACTAATATAAAACAATACTCATAAATCAGCAAGCATGTAATAAGCACAGCAGTGTCACAAATAAACACATACCTCGAAAGATGATGATTAACAACCACAAAGAGTGCAGTGATGCAGTTCTATGGTATAGAAAAATGTCAACTTGATTACACTAATAGTAAAACAAGAATTAACTGGTTCTGAAGAGTAGATATAATTTGTAAGGTGAATGGGGGAAATAATCAAAACATGAAGTAAAACAATACACAGTCAGGCACAATGTAAGCTGTTAAGGCCTTATCAAATGAACCCATAGCAGACTAACAAAGATAATGGTTTACTCAGCTACAATACAAAAAATATGATGTATGCACAAAATGGAAAATGAAGCATTTGTAATTATAATAGAAACTAACATCCAACTTCTTCCAAGAAACAATAAATATGGGTTCACATATAATTAAAAGGAACTGGACAAAATACATGAAGGAGAAACATGGGTCTTCAAAAGATCCATAGTTGACGTTGCTATCTCAAAATGTTGAAATTTTGTTACAAAAAAGGTTTTTATATTTGTCTATGCACCTTTTTACTTCTATTACATGGAATTAAATTTATTTATTAGTTTTATGTTTGTTCTAATTTTATATGTAGAGCAGAAACTTCAAATTGGTTGATGCATAATGACAACCTATGCAGAATTCAGAAAGCCTTTTGCAACTATGGTATTAATGACAAAATGTTACATCATTCGTCCAACTCGTAATAGACAGCGTTTAATAATTGACCATGAATTTTGTTTTAATTGAACAACAGTGCAATTCATTTTTTTTCCTAATGAAACTGAAATGCACAAAAGATTATTATAATGCTGGAAGTTGGAGGCAGAGAAACAAGGGTCTTATGTTTCTCATATGGCATATTAGTTAATACATCATTGTCACTTTCCTTAAGCTTTTGATGTCAGTGGTAGTTGAATTCAAGGACAGAGGGCCTCCAAAGAAGAGATAAGATAAGAAGGGAAATAACCAAATTCTTAATAATTCCAAAATGACCAATACAAGGTAGTAAATAATTCAGTCAGTAGGTCTGAATCCTAACAGATTTGCCACTAAGGCCTACCTCACTAACGGAGAGCTTGTCTAAAAGTCCAATGTATGCCTTTCACAGGGTAAAAAAGGGTGAGAAAAAATAAAGACAAATGAATGATATAATATATAGTGATAATATATTTCAATGTGCCCAACAAAACTACATTCCAATTTAGGACCCATTTTTGTTTCCAGTTTTCTTCAAATAATGCAGTTGAACCACACGCAGTTGCCTACATGTTATAGGCGTGGGGGATCCTCCCCCACAATCAGAATTACAAACATTTCTCCTTTTTCTACCATGTGTTTCGATTTATGTCCTATAGTGTATAAACACATGTACAGTATGGGATCAACTACAGGTAACCTTCTTAATGATCTCACATTGTACTTAGTGGACAACATGAATGGTTACCAACTCTGTTATGATCCTCAACTAATAAGAGGAGAAGAACAAATAGAAGTGGATAAGGGACATTTCATTCATTCTACACATATGAAACATACACTCATTTGAGCATCAGAATCCATTTTCAAGTCCTCACCTCACCACCGAAGAAGGAGTTCAGACATAGAAGAAGACCACTCACTGGTCGAAAAAATTGAAAACCTAGTAAGAACAACACACAAACACTGGTCATACTCTATGCTGAAGCATAAAATGGCAATAAGTTGATATCATAGACGTGGGCTTGCGGGGATTATATTGTGCCCAACCTCCAAGTTAGCAACAAAATTAAAAATTTGTAGGTATTTTGAAATAATAGTTGATTTATTGCTTTTGATTTTATTTTAAACCGTGTAGTTATTAGCATATGATATGTGTATTTCGGCTAAATTAACTACTTAAAAATAGTAGATATATTATTAAGAATTTAAGATCACTTTAGTTAGGGAGAGCATTATTGTGTTTATTTTAATGGAATCATTATGTCTACAATTAAAGGAGTACATACATGCTACGTAGTAGTACATAATTTACCTTGAGCAAATTTGAAGACAACCTCAAAGATTTTCCAACAATAATGGATTGTTAAGACAACACCTCGGTAGGTACGATGTTTCTGCTTCATATCTTAGTAATAGTTAAATAACTGCTATATAAAAAATTGTATTTATACTTATTTTTTATATACAATAACTTTTACACGCAAGGATGATATACCAAGAAAAGAAAGAATTGTGATAAAATGAGTAATAATAGAGAAATGGAGAAAAAACGAACAAAGATAAATTATTATTACAAAAACTTAGGTCTTTGTATATAAATAGTATTATTCTAGATTGGGATTAAGAAGACACTAGATAGATAGAAAGAAGACCAAAACCAAATTCAATTATTGTTCACAGTACCCTCAGAAAAGAAGGGCAAAAAAAAGGTTTGTCCTTGTTGATTGCCTCACTTTATTCTAGCCATGATTCTATAAATTCTTTACCACATCTATAAAGGATGCATATAGATTTTTTTAAAATTCGTTGTATTTATTGATATTATTATGACTTTGTTTATTTGGTTTGGCTTCAATCATGGGCAGTACATAATTTATTTCAAAAGCACACCAAGAGAAGGAATGTGTAATTAAATAAATCTCCCTTTTCATCCAATTAAAAAAGGAGAGCACTTAAGCAGCACTCTGATTCTCAGTTAGGTTGTCCCTATTTAAGTATAAATTGTCACATTATTTCCTCCATATTCTCTTTATTTCCTCCTTTGTGTACTTTTCTGGTGCATACAAGGCCTTGTGGGTTTCCCCTAGTGTTTATCACTTGTAATTCCAACTTGTGTCTCAGTTTAGATAAAACAAACTCATGAAAAAGAGTGACCATGAGATCTTGTCACCGCCTAAATTTGTTAAGCCTACATTCAATTTTATTCACCTCACCAGCCAACAGTTCTCACATAAGAAAAATAATAGTTAAATAATTTGATTATATTTTGCATTTCTGTTTTGGAAAAAACTCTTTAGGGTGGAGCTTTGGACCTACAAATTCTTACCATAAATGCCCACTGCTTTGAAAATCCAAATCTTAACATAGATAATCTAATCTCCATCAAAAATCAAGCAATAATATACTAGCCCGTAGTTGCTAAATGAGTACTTTTAGCTCCACCAATATTTGTTAACCCTGTCTCTAGTTCTCGGTTTGAACATCATTTTTTGTGGTTGAATAACAAGCAGTAATTTTTTTTAGATATAAGATCAACCTAATAATAAAAGGAGATGAAATGAGAAAGGGATGAGATTGTGAGTTCAAATCTTTCTGCTAATAACTAATATTTTCCTATCAAAGTAAACAATTATGTTTTTCTTTGAGCTCTACAACATCACCAGTTTTTTGTCTCTTAATAGTAAAAAGAGACAAAATGAAAAAGAGATGAGATTGTGAGTTCAATTCTTTCTGCTAATAACTAATACTTTCCTATCAAATTAAACAATTGTGTTTTTGTTTGAGCTCTACAAATCATGACTTTTCATATTTCTAGTTTTTTTTTTGTCCATATAGGCTTTTCATTTTTAATGAATATTTTGTAAGGCTCAACAACTAACAAGGGAAGGCTACCAGGACTGTCGATCCAAATTTTGGGTGGACTTGATCGAACAATTTCATTTTCAATTATACATTGAAAAAAGGATAATTTAATAGAAAATACACTTTCAACATCGATTATTTACGCCATTCTCATCGATTTTAAAACCGATGTTGAAAGCACCGATGTTGAATGTGTTATTGTTAACATCGGTTTTGAAAAACCGATGTTAACATAAAAATGCTAACATCGGTTTTATAAATAACCGATGTTATATACAAAGAACTACAGCAAAATAAGTGTATGCATGATGAACATTGACATCGGTTTTCTTAAAAAACCGATGTTAATGCAATATATTAACATCGGTTTTCTATAGAAAACCGATGTTAACTAACACATTAACATCGGTTTTTAAATGTATAACCGATGTGAACGTTCATCATGCATACACTTATTTTGTTGTAGTTCTTTGTATATAACATCGGTTATTTATAAATAATCGATGTGAACGTTTATATATTAACATCGGTTATGCAAATAACCGATGTTAATGTTTATATATTAACATCGGTTATTTATAAATAACCGATGTTATTAGAAATAATCAACATCGGGTTTTTGGAAAACCGATGTTAAGGTTCATGTTGACATCGATTTTTATATAATAATCGATGTTGTTTACTATATTAACATCGGTTTTTGTTAATAACCGATGTTGCTTTCAAGTTCTTTTTATATAAACTTTCTGCTTTTACAATAAAGCCAAAATTGTACCTGTAAAATGCAATTTCATACCCAATTCACAACAAATAAACATTTTATTCTACTTTCAAGTAGTTTTATCACAATGAACATTGAATAATTGATTTATTATGAACAACTATCAACAAATGATTTCAATGTTCAAATTACATAGGAAATGTCAAGAATGTTAAACCAAAGTAAACTAAGTTAAACTTAATGTCCCTAAATCCTAGCTCTGAGCTCTAACTCGGAGATAATATTGTGCCCACTAGATCCGCAGCGCCTTTAATCTCTCAGGCTCCAATGGTCTAGGATCGTTAAAATATTGCATCATGAAATAAATGATAATAAGTTAATAATGTAATACAAATTATAAAAAAAATTGAATTTGTTTGAAATAAACGTACCGTTTCCCAGTTATTCCTGAAACCTCTAAAAGGATGGTGGACATCCAGTGCATGACATAATAGTCGCACTCAGTACTTCCTTTTTGTCTATTACACTAAATAGATAATGAAATTTGGATATTAATTAAACAATTAGTGTACAGACACATAAGAAGTATATATAAGTGGAAGTTTTATATAAATGACGTACCTTGACGACAATCCACCTAGTAGGAGCCTTTGATTTACATTGTAGAGCATCATCAAGACCTTTTAAAGCACTGTTCCAGGCGAGTAACAATTAAAAAGTGGTGTTGTTGAGGTATTTGAATGCAAATGCATTGAAAAGAACACTGACCTGTTAATTATCCACTTAAGGTAGTTGTCTGGCCTGTTATGCAATGAACAAAACCAGACAACTAGGTGTTCCTTGGGCACGATGACCACCATCTGCCAGTGTCTACTGCAGTGGGGATGAATATGGGTTAGTATATTAGTAAACATTAATTAAATTCAGTTTTATTGTGTGACTTACCCATTCAGGTAGGCTCTAAGGTAGACATCGCGTTTTGAACTCTGCATCCAACTCTTTATGTAACTTTCAGTCTCAAACTGCGATTTCCCAGACCTCTGAATGGATTATGGCTCGAGGAATCCATAGATATCAGAATTCCCCACTCGCATGCTTGTATAAGTCATATGCCTATTTATGTTAAGTCAAAGTTAAATATTTATGAATTGAAAGCAATAAGTTAGGTCATTAAAAGTAATGTCAAATGACTGACAGAATCCACAACTGTAACATTGATATGCTGAGACATTGACCACCGTGTGCGATTTTGGAAAGGTCTTCATGCTTTATGTAGAGCGGGAAGTCTAGATTAAAGACCCTGAACACGGTGGCATCCCATGTGACCTGGTATGGCCTCAAGAAAAGCTCGGGGATGGTCAATGTCATTAGATAAAGCGGATCATCGACCTCCGGATCCGGCTTTTGAGGTGGTTTTGTCAGAGACACAGCTGTCTCTTCATGAAACAAAGTTAAATGGCCTAATTTTAGGCACACTGAATGAATTAATTCAAAAAGAAGAAACATATAGAAAGAGTAAAGTACCTACTGTGATAAAGACTTGACCAAATGTGTTGGCCAAGCAAGGAAGGTGTGAATTTCCTACCCTACTAAGGAAACCTCATCGGTGGGTACAGGAACTGGAGCATCTAGATCTTTAACCTCCTCCACACCCACCTTTACTTGGCTAGGCAACAAAAGGGTATTATGAACAACAGTGGATCCCTCATAAACTCTCCCCAGGGCAACCAGGCGGGCAGGATTTGCTTCGATGTACAAGCTGCACCTATCTGAGTCACCCGTCTCAGGATCGTTTCCTAAGGGATCAACACAACTCTCCTTTGTGCTTACTCGAGGACCTGAGGGACCAAGCGGAGGCTCCGAAGGCAGTGCAATTCCATGAGATTGCATTTGGGACTGAAACTGGGACTGCATCTGGCTAAACGATGCCATGAGCTGCCGAGTCACTTTTTCTGTGATGGACTCCTCTAGCTGGTCCCTTGATGGTGACACCGGCTCCAGCAGCACGAACACGTCCAGGGTACTCTGGACGTCCAATTGCAGCAATGAGAACATCCTGATGTCCATGGGGGACGAAGGATCTCTATGTCGCCTGCTCCTCAAAGGAATCCTGCACAGAAAAGACACAGTTGTACATGGCATTCACAAAATATTGAAATATAATTCTAATGGTTAGGTGAAAATGACTTACGATCTTCTCAGCGATTTCCTTTGTGACCTCAGTCATCATCTCCCCTGTTTTCTTCATGCGGGCCATCTTCCACTTCACATGGCGTCTGACAAGGGATGGAAGGTCGATGACACCATCAATGCTTCCTGACTGTGCAGCTTCCTCTAGCTTCTTCTTCGTCTTCTCAGCCAGGAGCTTCTGCTCCAAATATTCACAACTCCCACGAGACAAAACGTGGGGGGCAGTGTTCTGTTTCTGGATGGCCTGTGCCTTTTTCCGCATATCCTGCAAAAAAAGCAATTATCTTTCAACTTGATAGAATGAAGTATAACAAGTTAATGTTTGTTAAAAAACAACTTAAATGGCAAGGTACATACCTCCCAAGAAGGGTCTCTACAAGTCTCGCAAAATTGGGCCCATTTTTCCTTGCTTATGCCGTATTTCTCGCAGACAGTGTCGTCCACACCATCCTGATCAGCTGCAAGGGCCCATTTCCTCGTGAGGTCTGATTTAAACTGCCTCCATCTCTCGCCGACAGTCTGAAGTAACTTCCTTTTCGTCCTACTTTCAGAAGCCTCTAGGATTTCAAATTCTGCCTGACAACATCAAATAAGGTTTATTTGTTACAATAATGTATTATTTGGCTATTAATTACACAACATAAAATAAGAAAAGAAAAATACCTGAATATCCTCCCAAATCAAGTCCTTTTGAGCAGTAGGGACCTCCTTCCAGTTCTCATAGGTGACGTCCACCTTATCACGCGCCACAATCCCCAAATATGTTCTTAATTTCTTCCTGTGGGGACCGTCGGCCTTGCCGGTACCAGGATCAACGTGGACCACTGGTCTCTTAGCACCAGGTGGTCTAGTAGACAACGATCGTAGACGTGAGGCTTCGCGTGTCCGCTTCACGGCAGACGGCAAAGGCGATGCGTCGGAAGAAGGAGAAGGAGGAGGAGGAGGAGAAGGAGGAGGAGGAGAAGGAGGAGGAGGAGGAGGAGGAGGCGAGGTAGGTGGAGAAGCCATGATCCTTTATACAAGAACATAGAAAATGTAAATTTCAATTACAGACAAATATCGACATCAATAGTTGTTTATGTAACTAATTTGGAATTGTGGGGTTTAGGGGTGCTTATGCTTTATTATTGTAGGTGTGTGTGTGTGTGTGTGTGTGTGTGTGTGTGTCTATGTGTATGTGTGTGTGTGTGTTTGGCATGGACTTGAGCTGTGGCCTGTGGTTCCTTTCATCAGTATTTAATAAAAAAACTTGGCTTAGTTCCTTTCATCATTATTTAATAAGCTTAAACAAACTTGGCTTAGAATTTTTAATCTTATAACATACAAGTCAGTTTGGTTCATGTAGTTTGGTTTTGGAGCAGTTCATAGATAGGTTGATCCTAATCCCTAAACTTAAGGGATAGATTCTTGCTCACTGTATATAAATATTGCACTCATTATCATAAAAAATATCCTAATCCCTAACTCAAATTCAGTTCCATATTGAGGTGGTGCATTCTGGCAATGATTGTGACTTCTGCCCAAAACTCAGCATCTCCACTTGTGACATTCTTAAGGCACTTCACTACCACCACTCTATGGTGATACGAATGTAGCAAGCCATACGAATGTAGCAAGCCATACGAATGCAGCAAGCATATGCATACTTCATCACATACATAGCATAAGATCTAATTTTGCAGTAAAAAAAAAAACACAACAGGTTGCGATCACCTAACCTTTTCAATTTCTTCTAAAAGATGTGTGTTCTCCTTTGTCCCTTCCTTGTCCCAACCTGTTTCATTAAACCATGTGAACAACATCAATTTTGGTTAACGGCAGTTAATGCACTTCCAACATCAGTTTCTACAATACACACACGTCCATAATTAATATGTCAAGGTAATTCTTGTTCCTTGACCTTCAATGCCATTCAAAGATCCATTTTAAATCTCTGAAGTATTCCTAATGACACCATTGGCAATTAAGAGAGGTTGGTTTATGTTGGGTGGTGGTAGATGATCTGTGGAGGTTGCAAGCAATTAAGGTAAGTATATTCTTCCTTGCCCTTTATTCATATTAGAATTAAACTAATTTTACTCTGAATTTGAAACAGTTGTAGTTGAAATTTTCAAACTCTAACTGCCTTTAAGTGTTGCGAAGGTGACAATTGTTTTGGTTGTCAATTAGTGCCCTTGTAGGGAGTATAAGCCAAGAAGCAACTCATAGTTTTGGCTGTCAGCATTGCAAAACACATTTAAAGATCCTCTCCTGGACCAATTGGTTTGATATTTTTACATGAGGCAAAATTTGAAGCTACTCTAGATGCATATAAAGCTAGTAGCATTATAGCACAGGTACAATACAAATACCTGTTACTTGTAAACCTTATTTTTCTACTTTTCTAGGAAGTTCATATTGTCCCTTGTAAATCTGGTTCACATCACAAACATTTTAAATTTGAGAAGTCGATGTTAAGTTCAACTCCTTAATGTTACTTGTAAACCTGTTACTTGTAAACCTTATTAAATTTGACAATACAAATACCTGTTACTTGTAAACCTTATTTTTCTACTTTTCTAGGAAGTTCAAATTGTCACTTGTAAACCTTAATGTTAAGTTCAACTCCTTAACATCGGTTTTGTCTAAACCGATGTTAACTCTATGAAGTTAACATCGGTTTTTCCAAAACCGATGTTAAGATATTCATCTTAACATCATGTTAACATCGGTTATTATCGGTTATTTAAATAACCGATGTTAACATTAAGTAGTTAACATCGGTTTTTCTAAAACCGATGTTAAGTAACTCCATTTATTTACAAAAATGTCACCGCGCTTTCGTTAACATCGGTTTTTGCAATAACCGATATTAATTGAGCGATGCAGAAAGCTTTTTTTTTTAGTAGTGAAAGTTTTTATTTGACCAAAAATCTTACAAAACAAACTCAAAGTCTTATCCTTGACAAAATTGAGACCCAAAAGGAAAATCATACATGGAACAGGGCCTACTAAATCTCCTTAAAAAAGGTAAATTAAATTCATAATAACTTTGGATTTCTTTGTATAAGGCCCACCAAGTAACCAACCTAACTTGATGCTTAGAGAACCATATGATGTGGTGCCTAAGCCCAAATGTTATTTCTATTTAAGCTATGAATATTTATTTTCATGTTTTCGTGAGTTGTAGATTTTAGGTAAGTCTCACAAGTATTCTACATTTTCTTAATATATGTTTGGTTTATCAATAATGTATGACATGATTAATCCTTAGCTTTTTACTGAAGAATATCCTATTTTACCAAAAAAAAACATATATAGTTTGACCTATGGAAGAAAATAAAATAAATTACATTAATTATTTCTAAATTTTTGTAAAATAATACAAAAGCAATTCCAACTTGTGTCTCAATTTGCCTTCAGTGGTAGTGGTATAAGTTTATGATAATGTTGTGTGACCTTTTGGTCAATCCAAAAGCAACCATTGCTTTAATGGGGATCCTAATCCAAACAACATCTTTGGTCTATGTTTTCCCATCATCACTTAGCCTTGGTGTTTCAACAAGGGTAGGGAATGAGTTAGGTGCAAAGAATCCTAGAAAGGCAAGAGTGTCCATGATAGTTTGGGCAAATTCATCCATTTAAATCGTGGTTTGAGCTTCTTGAATTTTTAGAACTTTCTCCTAGATTCTAAACAAGTCTATTTTTCACATATGTATCACAAGGGACTTGCAGGAATCCCAACATTTGTCACAATATTTCACTAGTAGGCTTTTTACCAGATTTAGTAACTTCATGATACACCATTAAGGGCAGTAAATATTATTTCATCTGTAAATATCGCATGAGAAACAAGAAAAGAGGAGAATCAAGTACAACGGAAAAATTAAAATATAAACTTGAGGGACTGTAGTTATATATATATATATATATATATATATATATATATATATATATATATATATATATATATATATATATATATATATTACATGATTTTGAGTACTTCCCACAACAAACTCATCAACAATGACAAAAACAATGCATCATGGTTCATGAAGCTTCCTGGCTCTAGAGTGTTTGCTAAGAGCTCATCATGTTTTTCTAGTAAGGTGCAAATTAAGTTCATGCAAGTGTGATAAGTTTGGATGAGTTGAATACAAACTTCAATTATTTTTCTAGGGATAAAAGAACGCATATAACTTGCTTCAATATCATTTTTTAAATGACCTAAACCATGCTCTTTAATTATCAATTTCATGTTCTGTTACTTTTGTTGAAAGTCACAAAACCAACTAGTCTCATATAGGATGATAGTTTGATACTAAATAGTTAGCAAAGGGTACATTAGCATTTATAACATTGAATAATTACAACTTCTCTAGAACACTAAATCAAATCTTACACATTAGCTAAGAGCTCTTCTCTATTGCAGAAAGGAAATCTTAGAATTTCGAGGTCACTATTGTAAGAAAAATGATGATTCATTGTTTCACAAAAAACATCCTTATAATTCATGATGGTGTTTGTAAGTTGATGTTCAATTTGAGTAAGGTAGATGTGTATGCCAATTTTTACTAAAAGCGGTCACAATGTGATAAGCAAATAACTTCTATTTGGTATGCTTCTTGTTTTACTAATTACAAAAGAGTGAAATTCGTTCCCAAGAGAGGGTATGTTGGGATAATATTAAATTAAATTGAGTTATATTAAAACCTAATAACAAAATGATGAAATGAATTGCAAGCAGTAAGGCAAAGATAGTTACCAAATATGTATTGCAAGCTAAGGATAGAGCACTTGCCATTGTCAGAACAAATGAATTGTTTAAGAAATTTCATAGAGGCAACAAGAATGGACTGAATATTTCATAATTGCAATCTTCTTTTCTCCAACTTTGAATGACTTTCAAGGGTATTTTGTTTTGTTTTCTACACAGGTTATTTTGTACTGGTGTGTGTTCTTCTGCTCCCTTTTCTTTTGTTTACTAAAACCAGTATTAAGGAATACAACTTGGATCATTGTCCTCTAGAGCAAGATTTCTCCCTTGAAAAGTTTCAAATTCTATGCTCCAATCATGGATGCATTCACCTTCTATCTATATTAAAAATTAATAACATAGAAACCTTGTATAGTTACTAATCAATTTTTCATTTCCAAACTAGATGGAGTGAAAGGGATATGGATAGATGAAAATTTCATGTTGGGCCATGTTTATATGTAGCCATTTTCACACATTATTTGTTATCTTCGCCATTCTCATTTGCCACACAAAAAAACACACTTGCAAAAATAGCTTGAACTACCTTAATAAATACTTTGAATGAAACCTGAGTATGAGTAAATGAGACCAAATGTTGATTGTATTCATCCATAAAAAAATCTAGGGTGTTACTTCTAGAAACAAGCTAGAAGCATGAATGAAATGCAACAAAATTAACTTTTTTTTTGGTGAAGAGGTTTGTGTTGATTATTATTAGAACTTCTTAGCAATTAGCATAAGCATAAGTTGATTGCATATGATTATAACATTATATTTATTTTATTTTTTAATTATGTTTCCTTTACGTACCTAACTCATGCTGGATTAGCTCTTTGATCTTCAACTCTAAGGTATGAGACAATTTTGCTTTACTTTGGCATCTTCTTTCAATACCACCATTTGCTTACCAATTTATGCCACTTGTTTAGAACCATACTTTCTAAGTGAGGTGAACAGGTCTATTAGACAAAGAGTAACAACTAATCTATTTATGGAAAAATGCACAATATCTCATAATGGCACATTGGCACTAAGAGTTGAAGTAGACTTGTAACTAATGCTACACCTAATTTTTTGTTTCCTGAATCCTGATACTCCAATGCATTTGTTGTCTGATATATTTTTTCATTCCAAAAATTAAAAATCCTCTTTTGTGTTGTGGCTTTAGGCCTTGCAGCAATGCTATTCACCACCTTGATATGGCATCAATGGGGGAGATTCTTCACCAATGACCATGAGATTTGGGAACTCACATCACTGGTGATTGTTCTTTAATTTTGTTGGGTATTCTAGTTTAATTTTATTAGGTTTTCTAGTTTAAGTTTGTTAGGTTCTAGGTTAATTTTTTTATTTTGGTTTTATGTTTGTGTACAACCTTGCATGTTCCTCTTTGAATTTTGGGTTATGTACAGGTAATGGGTAATTGTTTTTGAAATAGGAGTTTCTTGGCATTTTGTGAATTGAAATCCTTGTTTTTTCTCTGCATGTCGAGTTAGTTTTGAAAGTTCAAATTGAAGGTGATAGATTTACCCTTGGTGAGAATTTGAGTCATCATCATCTATTTTATTCAGTGTGTTTTGCCCCATTGATTGCTTGCACAATAGCCTTGGCTTGACTCTTGTTGATACTTCTTGCTTCACATGCATGTTGGGAGATGATTTAGGCATTTTATTCTTATAAGCCTCTAGTCAAATGAGCCTACCTTGAATTAATTCCTTTGATAGCTCCTTTGAGCCTATGTTCCCCTTTCTTTGTTTTGAAGCTCATTACAAGCCTTAAGTGAAAAACCATGATTTCACCCTACCCTTAAGGAATTCTGAAGCTTTGGAATTGTTTTGGGAATAAGTGTGAAGGGGGGGGGGGGGGGGTATGTTTCATTGGATGATATGTTTTTTTTGGCCCTGCTTGATGTATATACATATATTGCCTAATGATTTCACCCTACCCTTAAGGGAATTCTGAAGCCTTTGGAAATTGTTTTGGGAATAAGTGTGAGAAGGGGGGGGGGGGGGGGTATGTTTCATTGGATGATATGTTTTTGTTGGCCATGCTTGATGTATATACATATATTGCCTAATTGTTGCTTTATTTTTCAAATGCTTTCAATTGCTATTGTTCACGTTCAAAAAAAAAGAAAAAAAATCAAAAAAAAAAGAAGAAGAAAAAAAGAATGAAGTTGAATAAACAAGGTCTTGGTTTGAAGACTTGGATAGGTTTAAGGATTTGGTTGATTTTGTTTTGGGTTTACTTTTTAATTTTGGTTTTGGGGTTTACTACTTTTTCTTACTTCCCAGGTATTCCCTATTGCTCCTCTATTCCTTTGGGTTTTAGCTACTATCCCATACTTTCATCTACCTTGTCCTTGGTCCCATTACAACCTTAAAAGACCTTTTGATCCTCATGTGCATGTGTTTGTGATGTGGTTGTCAATTTTAGAGTCTTGCCAAGTCTATGTGGTGTTTGTTTTCATGGGTGCTCTGAGAGTAAACAGTAGCCTAGACACTTGAGAGATAGAGTGCATATCTTGTGAGGCTTTATCACTTTTCATTCTTGAGCTGATTGACTATCTTGCCATGTTTGAGATGCTTGGATGATTTTCATGACGGCCTTGATTCTTTAACTCTTTACGTGTTGGATGTTACCCATTCTTTTCATTCCTTGAGATTCATTGAGAAATATGTAATTGTTGTTGTGTCTGCTTATTTCTCTTTAATGTCTCTGGATTTGTCCCTAGCTTTGTTTTTTTTATTTTGCCCAGGAGTGCAAAAGTCTAAGTGTGAGGGGATTTGATGTGTCATCATTTTCTCATATTTCTTAACCCTTTTTGTCATCATTTTAATTACTGATTAGGCTTAATTGTCAATTTAATATGCAGTTTTATCAATTGGACCTACTGGACTAATTTTGTGTTTTTGATTTAATTTCAGGAGAATTATAAGCAATTGGGCTTGAATCCGGAATTGGGCTTGGACTTGAAAAGAGCAGACAATTTTATTCTATCAAATCTTATCTTATCTAGATTTTATCTCATCTAGATATTATTTAGATTTGATCTCATCTAGATATTATTTCATCTAGATCTTATCTTATCTTATCTTATCTAGATTTGATCTCATCTAGATATTATTTCATCTAGATCTTATCTTATCTTATCTAGATTTTATATTATTTATGGGCTTGGATTTAAAACAAATTTGTAAAGCTTTGGGGCTGAAAACTATATAACAACACCAAGGTTCTAGTTTAAGCTCTCTTCTCTTCTCTCTCTCTCTCTCCTCTCCTCTCTCTCTTTTTCGTTTTAGTTTTAGAGTGCTACTCTCAATTCGTTTTAGTTTCTTTTTCGTTTTGGAGGATAATTCTAGTTTTCTTTGTTTCTACTACAATTTCGTTTTCTATTGATTAATGGAAGGCTAAGTATCCAGTGTTGTTTTCTCTTGAGGATCAAGCACAGCTCTCTTTGAGGTTCTATTATTACCATTAAATTTTGATCAGTTTTTCCTCTTCACCAATTACTCTATATTTGCTGCTATTAATTCATGCATGCTTAGTGCTTGATTAATTGTCTCTGCGCTTAATTTACGTTCATGCTCAATGATCGTTCATGATTAATTGGTGTATGTGTTGCTTAATCACATAATGAATGTCTTATGTTAAATTTCGCTTAGTAATTTAATTTAGGGTTGGATTAAGTGGTTGAACTGATAAAGGATAAACTCTCGTAACCTAGGATAAGAGACTTGCTTGTGAATCAAGGGGAAGCAACGGTTTTAATTCTGATATTTTCTAATTCAAATCTATTCGCTATTTAATTTACAAAAGCAAACACCCCGCCCCCCCCCCCCCCCCCCCAATTCGTTACTATTTTCCTACTATATGTTATGAACGTTTGGTTGACCATTGCTCGTTGGGAGATGACCTAGGATCACTTCCTAGATACTGCATTTTTAATGTTTATTTGATTCGGGTACGGCCTCAATCAGCTGCCAATTGCTACAACTACGACTATTGCTACGAGTTCTTGTTATGACTATTATCTCTGCCAAACAATTCAGAAAGAACAATTAGAGGGTATTTAATTTTGATTAGTTTGGAGATAAAAAAAAACAGAAAGAGCACAAGAGGATATGATTTTATGTTAGGCAAGGATTTGGCGTCATGGTTTCACTCTCGTCCTATGAAGCATAGTTCATTGCAAACTCTTATGGAGCTTGTCAAGCATTGTGGCTTGAAGCACTATTAGAGGAGCTACACTTGAAGAATGATGGCCAAATGCAACTGATGATTTACATTTGAGTCATCTATAAATTTAGCAAAGAATCATATGGCTTATGGAAGGAGTAAGCATATTGAGACACAATTTCATTTTTTGAGAGATCAAGTGAGTAAAGGGAAGCTAAGTTTGGCCTACTGCAAATCCGAACAACAACTAGTTAGAGCATTTGACAAAGCTTCCAAAATCTAACATATTGAACATATGCTTAGAGAGAAGCTAGGTGTTGTGTTTTTAGTCAATACTTAAATAATTATTACAAAAGTCAACCATTTTCCCATTAATAATAATTTATATTTGGATATTCTTTGATTATTTGCTCATGACAACTATATAATTTAAATCCAAATCATGTATTCCTCATTGATGTGTAATCTATTATCAATTGCTTACTCTCGTTAAGACTAATGTTCTCCTGACTTTAGAATGGGGACAACCTTCCCTTAACTCTAAACTTTTGATGATAAACAATAAAAAGGGAAAGAAATGTTCTTATAAGTTGAAGAAATAAAAAGATAACACTCTTATTGATGGAAGCTTGCTTGTGGGGCTTCTATGGAGGCTGGATCTTTGAGCTTCAATGAGGTCCTTTAATGGTGATTTTCCACCATGGAGATGCAGCGGAAGACAAAGGAGAATAGGTGAGAGGAGGCGCCATCCACTAAGGAATAAGCCATGGAAGAAAGAGCTTCACCACTGAGATGAGCCTTGGATAAGAAGCTTGGAGAGGATGCTTCAATGGAGGAAAAGAAAGAGGGAGAGAAAGAGAGATAGGGGAGCACGAAATTGAAGGAAGAAAAAGGGAGAGAAGTTGAACTTTGAGTTGTGTCTCACAAAACTCTCATTCATCAAAGTTACAACAAGTGTTACACATGTTTCTATTTATAGACTAGGTAGCTTCCTTGAGAAGCTTTCTTGAGAAAACTTCCTTGAGAAGCTTCTTTGAGAAAACTTCCTTGAGAAGCTAGAGTTTAGCTACACACACCCCTCTCATAACTAAGCTCACCTCCTTGAGAAGCTTCCTTAAGAAGATTCCTAAAGAAGCTAGAGCTTAGTTACACACACCTCTCTAATAGCTAAGCTCACCTCCTTGAGATGAGAAGCTAGAGCTTAGCTACACACCCCCTATAATAGCTAAACTCACCCCCATTCCAAAAATACATGAAAATACAAAAAAAAAGTCCCTACTACAAAGACTACTCAAAATGCCCTGAAATACAAGGCTAAAACCCTATACTACTAGAATGGCCAAAATACAAGCCCCAAAAGAAGGAAAAACCTATTCTAATATTTACAAAGAAGAGTAGATCCAACCTTGACCCATGGGCTCAAAAATCAACCCTAGGGCCTTCTTTAGTAGCTCTAGCCCAAGCCTCTTGGAGTCTTCTATCCAATACCCTTGGGGGGTAGGATTGCATCATCTCCTCCACCTTGGAAAGGATTTGACCTCAAATCCCAAGGTTCTTCATACGCTGGGCTCCTTCCCTCGACACCTGTAAAAAGAATAAAAACATGTCTATTAGTGGTGTTGGGTATGTTAGAGTAGGGTAAGGTCTAAAAACCCCTTTCATGGACATCTTCCCATGAGGGAACATGGTTCCTCACCAACTTAATGAGTGGTGCTACCAGTATAGAAAAATATGGGACAAACCTTTTGTAAAAGTTTGTTAAGTCATGGCAGCCCCAGATTTCCCTTATACTTGGTGGAGTGGGCCAATCAGGAATGACCTTTAGTCTCTTAGGGTCCGTGGGAACCCCTTGATCACTATTTAAAAAATTAAGTAATGCAATAAAGCGTACCTTTTTCTGTATTTTTATGTTGATTATTCCTACAAAAAAATACGACAAACCTAAGGTGTCCCATATGAGCACCTAAGTTTGTATTAAAACCAAAAATAAGAACAAACCTACCTAATGATACCCTATGTACATGAATCATGAAGACGTTGGGTGCATGACTGATTTTACAAAAGAGGGTTGCAACACTCAACACATTCATCATATCACTTATTGTAGGGATTTGGTGCCTAATAATACCTATTTTAGGCACCAACAAAGCACAAGGATTTAAGCTCTTACGAATCAAACCCTCATCCAACAACTCCTTTACTTGAGGAATAACCTCAAGCCCAAGAGGTGTGGCAGTGCTAACAAGTGTCTTTTTACAAAGGAGAATATGTGGAGGTTGTCTAAGAGGGGAAGTTTTTTTAATATTTGTCTTTATTTCAAAATGAATTTCCTTCTTAACTAACCTCTTGGAGGAGACACTTATCTCCTGAGACACTTATCTCCTTACACTCCTCCTTAACCATTAAAGGATGTCCTTCTTCTTGGGGGTAGATTTCTTAACTAGATTCTTCTCATTTTGCTTCTTCACTTTCACTAGAGGAAGGTGAAGTAGTAGCCTCATCTTGGCTACTATAAATGTCTTGGCCCCTCCTAATCATGGTTTTCTTGGTGGGGCATTTAGAAGTAATGTGTCCTCTTCCAAGACATTTAAAGCACTTCATGGAGCTAGTCTTCTCTTGCATACTAGCCTTAGAGGCTTGCTTTTCTATTGTCTTCCCCTTATCATCTTTGGACTTAGAAGGTGTCACCCCTAAGATGCCTTGACCTTGGTCTTTCTTTGGATAAGAGTGAGAGCCATAAGATTTTGAAGTAGACTTCTTTTTAAGTTGTTGCTTTACCCTTATTTCCCAATCTAAGTTAGCCTCTACATTGTCCTTCCCATGGAAGTATGAGAGGTTAATGTTAGCCTCTTGAGGCTTTCTTTCCTTTTCACTTCTATGGGAGTGAGGTCTAAGATGTGACCTATGCCTTCCTTCATAATAGTCACTAAGTTCTTCACTTAGGCTCTTGCAAGAGTTATGACTACTATAGGAGGCATGTTTTTCTCTTTTCATTTCTTTCATTATTTTTCTTCTTTCTTCCTCTCTTATTTTCTTTCTTTCATCTTGACTTATTTCTTCCACTCTTTTTTTTTCCTTTTTCTTTTCTCTCTTGTTTTTCTTTCCATAACTTGAGGGAACTCAACTCATCTAAGATTTTAGATAAAGGGTCTTTATGACTAGTACCCTCGCCATTAACACTAGATGAATGATGACTCATGTTGGTTCCTAAGTTGTGGTTCTTTCTTGTTGGAGGTTTGAAAACAAAAGGTAAAAGAAACTATGGTTGAAATTAGCCACAATAAACACTAAAAGAGGTGTGAAAGATAAGGTAAAAAACTAATTGGTAAAAGGAAAGCTATCTAGGCGGTTTGATAATGGAAGGTAAAGGAAATAAGCTATGAAAGTAAGCAAGAAATGTAAACAAGGCGAATCCTAAGAGTGTTTGGATGACCACATTCAAGGTTCCCAACAAAACACTCACTATCCTAAGGAAAAAATGCCTAAAATTATTACACACAAATGGAAGTTTGGTAACCTATTGGAGGCTCCCAACACACTTCCAATGAAAGGCCTTTTTGTTACAAAACTTGAAAGCAATGAAGGTAAGTAAATTGCAAATTACAAAATTACAAAACGGTCCTCAATTTCAATGGTTGCTCTCTCTTTGGTGATTCACTCAATTTGGAGTTCTTCTTAGTCCAATATCTCTTAAGGTGGTTGGCCCCTTTCTTCTTGACTCAAATTCTTCAAGGGATGGCACCAATCCTCCTTCCAATTCCCTATATGGCAACCCACAAACAAGGAAACAAAGAGACAAGCAATAACCAAAGACCAAAAAAAAAATGAAATGAAAGCTAAACAAATGGTGTTTTAACAAGACAATTTTTCAAGGATTACTCAACAATTAAACCAATGAAAAGGACATAGAAGCAAGATAGGACTCAAAGAGAAACTTAGAATGGCTTTAGAGTAGAGTAAAAAAACTATAAAAAAAAAAAAGATTCAACAAACCTCTAGCTTTGGCACCTTTTTTCACAGTAATTTTCAATTGAAATTTTGGAACTAAGATTGGTATAACATAGGCACCAATTATAGAATAAATTTTGAGCCAAAACAACAAGCACACTTCCTGTCACCTTTTTTTTCTGGATACTGATTTTCCTGCCAGCTTGTTTGATTTTTCGTATTTTTTCCTTTTGTCCAAATCACTTGGTTCTTTTTTTATATCTTTTTTCCGGATGTCTAGAAAATTCAGTAAACATTTCAGCTCAAAATTAGAAGTAACCAATTCTCAGTAATTTTTACAAGTTTGTATGTCCAAGTTGCCATCACCAGCAATTTTTTTTTAAGCATGGTATATTGATTGCCTTGGGCTTACTTTCAACCTTCCTATGTATGTTGAACTCACTAGGATTGTTTACCACAGTTTTAGGAGTTCAATATTCACTTAGGATCAACATTTCAGCCATCAATTCAATCACCAAAACTCAAATTCACAATAGACACAATCATAAGGAAACCTAAAAGTTCAAGAAAAGGTTCACAATCAAAGACTCTCTAAGAATTTTGCATGAACATGTTAAGGACTAATTAACATGAAAGATTTTACTCAAATCAAATAATAGGCCAAAAGACTTTCATACACTCATGAACAAATGAGTTAGACAAAGAAACAAGAAAATAAAATTCAGCACAACATAAGAAATCTTATGTGACAAGTTTCATGACTAGCATGACTTCTATGACAAAACTACAATAGGTGAACTAGTCACTCTAGATTTTTTAGGTTTTCTTCTACTTTAATATTTTTGTAAGAATTTTATGGTTTAGGTTTCAGCCACAAAAAATAACAAGACAAAACTCAAAGGAACCTAAACTCAACACAATTCATGGTTCAAGAACAAGAACAAGAAATTTGAACCATAGAAAACAAAATCTAGCTTCTATAGCAAGTTTAATCGGTGAAAACTCTATAGAATCATGTTAACAACATTTAGAACAAGACATTTGAGGAGATACATGGAGAAAAAATGAAGAAAAAACAATGGAAGAGAAGCCAAAGCAAAAAAATTAATGGAGGTTTAAGGAACACCTACTTGATGCTCTTGTGCTTTGATACCACTTGATGGAAGCTTGCTTGTGGGGCTTCTATGGAGGCTGGATCTTTGAGCTTCAATGAGGTCCTTTAATGGTGATTTTCCACCATGGAGATGCAGCGGAAGACAAAGGAGAATAGGTGAGAGGAGGCGCCATCCACTAAGGAATAAGCCATGGAAGAAAGAGCTTCACCACTGAGATGAGCCTTGGATAAGAAGCTTGGAGAGGATGCTTCAATGGAGGAAAAGAAAGAGGGAGAGAAAGAGAGAGAGGGGAGCACGAAATTGAAGGAAGAAAAAGGGAGAGAAGTTGAACTTTGAGTTGTGTCTCACAAAACTCTCATTCATCAAAGTTACAACAAGTGTTACACATGTTTCTATTTATAGATTAGGTAGCTTCCTTGAGAAGCTTTCTTGAGAAAACTTCCTTGAGAAGCTAGAGCTTAGCTACACACACCCCTCTCATAACTAAGCTCACCTCCTTGAGAAGCTTCCTTAAGAAGATTCCTAAAGAAGCTAGAGCTTAGCTGCACACACCTCCCTAATAGCTAAGCTCACCTCCTTGAGATGAGAAGCTAGAGCTTAGCTACACACCCCCTATAATAGCTAAGCTCACCCCCATTCCAAAAATACATGAAAATACAAAAAAAAATCCCTACTACAAAGACTACTCAAAATGCCTTGAAATACAAGGCAAAAACCCTATACTGCTAGAATGGCCAAAATACAAGGCCCAAAAGAAGGAAAAACCTATTCTAATATTTACAAAGAAGAGTGGATTCAACCTTGACCCATGGGCTCAAAAATCTACCCTAAGGTTCATGAGAACCCTAGGGCCTTCTTTAGTAGCTGTAGCCCAAGCCTCTTGGAGTCTTCTATCCAATACCCTTGGGGGGTAGGATTGCATCACATATGTCACAAAATACAATCACATAAATTATCATAACTGTTATCCTAACTTATACCAATTATCTATATTTTTTGCTTCATCAGTTGGTGGATGGAAATGCCATCAAAATGCCAAACGAATGGTGACTTGGAAACTAAAAGCTCGTTAGCTATTTCCTGCATTGATGGCCTGAATTTTGGGTGGGGGACAAGCATGCTAATGTTATTGTTACAATAAGCACAATTTCTTGCATATCATTTCGAAAAAAGGGTAGTGGAATTCGTGAGTCCAATAAATTTAAGTAAGACAAAGATGTGAGTTCTTAAATGGGGAAGAGATGTTAGACCAGAGATGCACATGCTATCAAGATAACAGTCGTAGCAATTGGCAGAGATAATTGATTACAACTCACATCACTTGCTACGACTATGACTATTGCTATGACTTCTTGTTCTACTTCTCCTAATTGTAACTCTAAATTGTTACCTACACTCACCAAAAAAGAAGCTAACATGAACAAGAATTCACATGTTTGTCTCAAAGAGATAGTTATTACTAGTGGTGGTGGTGGTGATGAGCTTACCAAGATATTTTTAGTTGTAACAAATCTGCTGATCATTCCAACTACCAAGCATACTCAAGTTTAGTTAAGTTAACCAGAGTGCTTTTCTTTTTTTTTGGCACCCTACTCATTTTTTTTACCTTCATTTATTGGATTATACTATAGGATAAAATTTCCCCTCCTTTTTTTTGTCTTGTTTCTTCAGGTTGTATTATTAATACCCCATGTTTTTCTTTTCTTTTGTTTCTTTAGGTTGTATCAGTAATAATTGCAATTGAGAAAAAAATAATGTTTTTTTCTTCTTCTAATTACTTCCTCATAAATACATTCATGGAAAGTGGTTGGAGAGATGGCAAAAGGGATTTCTACCTGACTTTGGTACTAATCCCATTCCATAAAAACCCAAACAAACTAAAAATGGAAAAGTAACCTCTGATACCATTATTAACACTAGGCCTAACAACCCACTGTAAGTAAATTCTCTGAGCATCTAGTTCTTACTCTTATTCTTTTATCCTATTTGACAACAATAAAGCAAATGAAATTATGTAATATTTGAGCTATGCAGCAAAAAACTTGTATTCTAATCTCTTGCAATTTTGTAATGTGTGAAAACGTTATATTTATTAAAATGCTAACTTTTTGTGGTTCTAATTAAAAAGGGAATTTGTTTTTATGTGCTACAAGAATATCTCCCATCAATAGTTAAAATTAATCCCTTTAGAGAGACAAGAACTACCTAGGATTCCTCCTATCCTGAGCCCTCACTCTCTATTAATTGATTAATTTTTGTCTTTTCTTAATTTACTTTTCATACTATAGTGAACCAAAATCAGAATGAACAATAAACAAACAACTACTATACATAGAAATTTTTCTAATACCATTCACAAATTATAATCAAGGATATGAAAAAGACTCAAACTAATTGCTCCACAACTAGTATAGCAGAAGCTAAATATAATACAAAGTCATAACAATATCAAGCAGAGCAGAACAACCAGAATTCATAACTTCATGAAGAAAAGTAGATACAGTAAACTCCTTGTTTTCCGAAAAAAATCATAAACACAATAAAACAATTTAGTAAAAAAAACTATAAAAATGAAAGGTTGTTGCAACATATGATAGTATTCCAACCCTAAAGAAAAAGAGAGTGTTTCTTTCAACCTACAGCTTCAAACATTTTGATTTCTTACAATTACAACACTTGCAAGACTTCACTTCCCCAGTTGGTTCCAACTTGTTCCTGCAAAAGGGATTTGTACTTATAACTTAGAATATCTAGGGTTTAAACAAACACAAATTGGAAATGTCAATAAAATTAACCATGTTGCCAACACTAGGCACATATAAATGAAAACTATAAAAAATGACCGACCATGAACATGAAAGAAATTGTATTCAAGGACCATGAAGTTGCTACTTACTGCACGACAAAGTTTTCCAACAATAAAGGGAAGCTCATTGACACTCTCCACCCTCTTTGGTTTATGCTTCTGTGTTTTCTTCCGTGCCTCCTCGTTATAAATCTCAGCTTTATTCGAGGTTGCACTAGAACGATCACTACCAATCTGTGCTTCTTCCTCGTCTATCATGTCAATATCTTTCCTTTCAACTTTTGTTTTGTAAATTACAGTGTAGTTTTCAAAAGCTAAGGTGAAAGGAAAGATATTGAGCTGGTAGAGGAGGAACAGGCACGGATTGGTGTTGATCCTTCTAGTGGGACCTCCAATAAATCTGAGAATTATAAGGTGGAAGCATGGAAGAAAACACAGAAGCATAAACCAAAGAGGGTGGAGAGTGTCAACGCTGATGCAGAAGCCTTTGGTGATGACTCGAAAATTCTGATTGCTCTATGCATTGTGAAGCTGAAGCAGTAGAACATACGAACAAAAGAGATACAGGCCATCAAAATTTGGCATTGGACAATAAGACAGGAGATTCAACTATGCTGAAGATGGGAGATTCAGCTAAAGTTGTGATCAAACAAGACATGAAGGGAAGAAGGCATAAATATGGGTTTAACAACAATGAACGTGAAAAGGCACAGAAGAAAAGGGTGGTGGATGATGAAACTGCCGACAAACATCAGCTGGATGAAGTCCTATGAAGATCCTCCTCATTCTCAAAGAGGGGAATGAGCAACAATTTGAAGGTTGTACATTCAGGAACTAAAGAATTCAAAATAGCTAGTCATAAGAGGGATTTGTTTTTGGGATTTTCTGAGCACCAAGAGCGGCTACGCAAGAAGTTTGCACTTGAGGAGGGAAAGATATTTGCAGCTAATGAACAAGTTTCTTAACTATTTGTCCTTAAGATTTTACTGTTTCTTTTTGCTAATATGTAAATATAAATGGTATAAGGGTATGGCGTAAAAACATGGTCTATATTTACTTCTAAGATTGTTAGGGGTAAAAATGACCATGTCCCTATGGCATAACCTTATCTGATTTATATTTACCATATAAGAAAAAAAAACAGTAAAATCTGAAGGACAAATAGTTAAGAAAGTTGTTCATTAGCTGCAAATATCCTTCCCTCCTCAAGTGCAAGCTTCTTGCGTAGCCACTCTTGGTGCTAAGAAAATCCCAAAAACAAATCCCTCTTATTACTAGCTATTTTGAATTCTTTAGTTCCTGAATGTACAACCTTCAAATTGTTGCTTGTTCCCCTCTTTCTTTTCTGCAAAAAAGAAAATCAAATGCTGTCAAAACATGGATGAAGTCCTAAGAAAATCAATATCAAAGAAAACATCGATGAAATCACAATTAAAAAGCACAACTACCTATCTTTCAGAGTCCTTTGGTTAATTTGTCTTGTCTCCTTATGTGGTGGGGTTTTGTTTAATAATCTTATACTTTTGCCTTCCAAAAAAAACTTATCACTAATCCTCTTTTCATTAATCCAATTTTGTATATTATTGTATAAAAGATCATGGGTTCTCCACCTGCCTCCACTCCTCCTCCTCCTCCTTCTCCTCCTCCTCCTCCTCCTACTTCGGACGCATCGGCTTCCACGTCTGCCGTGAAGTGGACACGCAAAGCCTCACGCCTACGATCGTTGTCCACTAGACCACCTGGTGTTGAGAGACCAGTGGTGCATGTTGATCCTGCTACAGGGAAGGCCGACGGTCCCCACAAGAAGAAATTAAGAACATATTTGGGGATTGTGGCACGTGATAAGGTGGACATCACCTACGAGAACTGGAAGGAGGTCCCTACTGCTCAGAAGGACCTGATTTGGGAGGATATTCAGGTATTTCTCTTTTCTTATTTGATTGTGTGTAATTAATAGCCAAAAAATTTCATTATTGTAACAAATAAACTTTGTTTCATGTTGTCAGGCGGAATTTGATATCCCAGAGGCTTCTGACAGTAGGACGAAAAGGAAGTTACTACAGACCGTGGGGGAGAGATGGAGGCAGCTTAAATCAGACCTCACGAGGAAATGGGCCCTTGCAGCCGATCAGGACGGTGTCGAGGACACTGTCTGTGACAAATACGGCATCAGCAAGGAAAAGTGGGCCTAGTTTTTCCAGACTCACAGAGACCCTTCTTGGGAGGTATGTTCCTTTGCCATTTAAGTTGTTTTTCATATTAAACATCATGTTGTTATACTTCATTCTACCCATTTCAAACATTATTGTTTAATTTTTTCAGGATGTGCACATGAAGGCACAGGCCATCCAGAAGCACAATACTGCCCCCCACGTTTTGTCTCGTGGGGGTTATGATTATTTGGAGCAGAAGCTCCTGGATGAGAAGACCAAGAAGAAGATGCAGGAAGCTGCACAGTCAGGAAGCGTTGATGGCGTCATCGACCCTCCATCCCCGGTCAGACGCCACGTGAAGTGGAAGATGGCCCGCACGAAAAAGACAAGGGAGATGACGACTAAGGCCGCAAAGGAAATCGCTAAGAAGATTGTAAGTCATTTTCAACTAACCATTACAATTATGTTTGAATATTTTGAGAATTCCATGTACAACTGTGTGTTTTCTGTGCAGGATTCGTTTGAGGAGCAGGCCACACAGGGATCGTTCGTCCCCCATGGACGTCAGGATGTTCTGGCCGCTGCTATTGGACGTCCAGAGCACCCTGGACGTGTCCGTGCTGCTGGAGCCGGTGTCACCATCAAGCAATACTTTGGATCGGCTCCACGGATGTCCCGCAGCACTTCCTCCCTGCCTCCTGACGAATTACAGCAGCTGACCCAGCAGATCAGGGACCAGCTAGAAGAGTCCATCACAGAGAAAGTGACAAGGCAGGTCATGGCATCCTTCAGCCACCTTCAGTTGCAGATGCAATCTCAGGGAGTTGCAGTGCCTCCTGAGCCTGTGGTTGGTCCTGGTCCCTCTGGTCCTCGAGTGAGCACAAAGGGGAGTTGTGTTGATCCCTCAGGAAACGATCCTGAGACCGGTGACTCTGACAGGTGCGGCTTGTACATAGAAGCAGATCCTGCATGCCTGGTTGCCATCGGGAGAGTTTATGAGGGATCCACTGTTGTTCATAACACTCCTTTGTTGCCTGGCCAAGTAAAGGTGAGTGTGGAGGAGGTTAGAGATGCAGATGCTCCAGTTCCTGTACCCACTGATGAGGTTTCCTTAGTGGGGCAGGCACTTCACACCTTCCTTGCTTGGCCGACACATCTGGTCAAGTCTTTATCACAACAGGTACTTATTGTCCTTACTATATGTTTCTTCTTTTCAAATTAGGCTATTTAACTTTGTTTCATGAACAGGTAGCTGTGTCTCCGCCAAAACCACCTTCGAAGCCTGATCCGGAGGTCGATGATCCACTTTATCTGATGACATTGACCATCCCAGAGCTTTTCCTGAGGCCTTATCAGGTTAGATGAGATGCCACCGTGTTCGGGGTCGTTAATCCAGATTTCCCCCTGTACATAAAGCACGAAGACCTCTCCGAAATCGCACACGGTGGTCAATGTCTCAGCATATCAGTGTTACAGTTGTGGATTCTATAAGTCTTTATATAAAAGGCTTTTATTTACCTAAGTTATGGCTTTCAATTCATAAATATTTAACTTTGACTTAACATAAACAGGCATCTCACTGAAACATGTATGCGAGCGGGGAATTCTGATATCTATGGATTCCTCGAGCCTCAATCCATTCAGAGGTCTGGGCAATCGCAGTTTGAATCTGAAAGTTACATAAAGAGTTGGATGCAGAGTTCACAACGCAATGTGTATCTTGGAGCCTACCTAAATGGGTAAGTCACAAAATAACAAAATTTAATAAATGTTTACTAATGTACTAACCCATTTTAGGTTCCACTGCAGCGGACACTGGCAGATGGTGGTCATCCTGCCCAAGGAACAATTAGTTGTCTGGTTTTGTTCATTGCATAACAGGCCAGACAACTACCTTAAGGGGATTATTAATAGGTTAGTGTTGTTTTCAATACATTTGCATTGTAATACCTCAACGTACAACACCAGTTTTTAATTGTTACTCATATGGAACAGTGCTATCAAGGGTCTTGATGATGCTCCACAGCCTAAATCAAAGGCTCCTGCTAGGTGGATTGTCGTCAAGGTACGTCATTTACATAAAACTTCTACTTATATATATTTCTTTATGTGTTTGTACACTTGTTGTTTAATTAATATCCAAATTTCATTATGTATTTAGTGTAATAGACAAAAAGGAACTACTGAGTGCGGCTACTATGTCATGCACTAGATGTCCACCATCATTTTAGGAACTTTTACAAATAATTGGGAAGCGGTAAGTTTATTTCAAAGAAAATCGATTTATTTATAATTTGTATTACATTATTAACTTAATATGATTTATTTAATCATGCAGTATTTTAACGACCCTAGACCATTGGAGCCTGAGAGATTAAAAGCATTGCGGATCCAGTGGGCACAGTTTTATCTCCGAATTAGAGATCAGGCCTAGGATTTAGGGACATTTTTTAACATTTTTGACATTTTTTACATTTTCTATGTAACATGAACATTCAATTCATTTGTTGATAGTTCTTTATAATATATAAATCAATTATTTGATGTTTATTATCATTAAAACTGCTTGAAAGCAGAATAAAATGTTTATTTGTTGTGAATTGGGCCTTCTGAAATTGCATTTGACAGGTACAATTTTGGGTTTACTGTAAAAACAGAAAGTATATATATATATAAAATATTTGAAAACAACATCGGTTATTAACAAAAACCGATGTTAATATCATAACCAACATCGGTTATAATAGAAAACCGATGTTAACGTTTGTATATTAACATCGGTTTTTTGTGTATAACCGATGTCAGCGTTTGTAATTTAACATCGATTATCTGTAGAAAACCGATGTTAACTAGTGTACATTAACATCGGTTAATTATCAATAACCGATGTGAATATTTGAATATTAACATCGGTTATTTATAATTAACCGGTGTTATACACAAAGAACTACACCAAATAAGTGTATGCATCATCAACGTTGACATCGGTTTTCTAGCAAAACCGATGTTAAGGGCATATATTAACATCGGTTTTTCTAGAAAATCGATGTTAAACTAACATATTTACATCGGTTTTACTGGAAAACCGATGTCAACGTTCATCATGCCTACACTTTTTTTGCTGTTGTTCATTGTGTTTAACATTGGGTATTTGGAGAACCGATGTTGTCATATGTATGTTAACATCGGTTCTCCAAAACCGATGTTAACATTCATACATTCAACATCGTCACTTTCAACATCGGTTTTAGAACCGATGTAGAATGTTCTAAATAACCGATGTTGAAAGTGTATTTTCTAGTAGTGTTTTAGTCTTAGCTCACTCTCATCTAACCCTAACAACACAAATTTCCCAATATTTCCCATTTTCTAGGGTTTCATTTCATCCACCATGGCCGAGTGGCAGTCCCTCCTCCAAACGATTTTCATCGGCCTCATTTTCTCCTACCTTCTCGCCAAGCTCATTTCCATCTTCGTTTCCTTCAAAGATGTTAATCTCACCGTCAAGCGCGTCGTCGCTGCAGAAACCACCATAACCACGCACAATGATGCTCCCAAGTGCGACGACACTATTTCCTTCGATGCGCGCCCTTTCGAGGAAGAGTCGATGGTGGCTGAGGAACTCATACTAGGTTTTTCTTTTTCCTTTTATTTTTGAAAATGGTTAATTATATTTTTTTATTGGTGATTCTGAATATCTTCTTTCTTGTGTGTGTTAAATTGGTGAAGAAAATAATAATAACAAGGTCTGGGCGTGGAAGAAATTGAATTCCAAAGAGCTTGGACTTCGAAATTCCATGATAGCAGTTCCAACCAAAAAGGTTATGAACGTGCTAAAGAAAAAGGGTACGTGCTAATCTCACTCCTTTTGTATTTTTCTCAACCTGGGTTTTGTGTGGAAATCAGAAAGATCATTTCCTTGACTTGATTCTTCAAGGAGGGATTATACGTGTTTGGTGCATTGCATTTTGGAATTTGGGCTGAGCTGTTTGTTGGATGTATTATTTACTCCTTGAGCATCTTACCTTTCACTTGTATTTGAAAGAGTTCTTAATTTTTTGGTCATGAATCGTGATATCGAATGATTCAAAGTGAGAAAAAGAACCAGGCTACAATTTGTTCTTCCTGAACATCTACCCTGACCTTGTGTGTAATCTGTGATATATGTTGGACCAACGGCCTCACAAATCTTAAGAAGGGGTGAATTAATTTCCCACTAACAAACTTTTAACATCCTTCTAAAAGAGATAGGCTCATAATGTAGAAGAAGTAGAAATCAATTTAATAATGTTCTTTAAACATGAAAGAAAAAATTGATTGCAACAAAATAAATGAGATAAGGGAAGAGAGAATGCAAACATAGTTTTATACTGGTTCGGCAAAGTCCGTGCCTATGCCCAGTACTCAAGCAACCCACTTGAGATTTTCCACTCCCTTTGTAAAAATCTGTTTACAAAGTCTGAACCACACAGGGACAACCCATCCCTTGTGTTCAGGAATCCTTACAACTTAAGAGACCCTCAGTCCCTTAATCAATCTCTTTGAAAGAGAAGAAAGAAAGAAGAATTCTCTCTTGAAGAGAAAGATATTACAATTGAAGTCCATGGAGAAACTCTTAATGGATTTGCAAGTGTTTGCCTAAGAGTTTCTTTTGAGAGAGCATTTGACAATGAAGTTCTCTTGGAATATCTCTCTCTTGCATTTTGTGTCCCAAGTCACCTATTTATAGGCCTTTGATGACCATTCAAAAATCTCTTGAACAGATGTGACTCTTAGGAGTTATTTTCTGAAGAGTTGTGACTCTTGGGAGTTATTTTCTGAATTTCTGAATTCTTGACTTGGATCAAACTTGAGAAGCGCTTATCTTTGGCATCATCAAAATCATGTATACATACATTCACATTCTCCCCCTTTTTGATGATGACAATCAAGTGATTTCTTTTCAACATTATCAAAACAATGCATGATCCACATTCTCCCCCTTTTTGATGATGACGTCCATTATCCAAGGCTTGATCTTTTTGACATCATCAAAATCTTCATGATTTACATTCTCTCCCTTTTTGATGATGACAACCACCTATAGGTTAGGAGCAACAACAACAAAGAAATATCCATTTGTATATAGTTTTACTCCCCCTTTGTTTCGCAATGATTGTTTATATGAGACAGTTGAAGATTTCATATATAAAAAGTTGTCTCATAAAGATTTCATATATCTTTTATCTATCTCTCTCCCTTTGTCAACATCAAAAACAAATTATGAATAGAGAGGAGAAAAATGTTACCACTTATTGCAATGTATGAGAATCAAGTTATACCAAAATGCATTAAAACAATCGTTCAATATTAATCAAGAAAAAACAAGTACAATAACACATCAATCAAACACAATCAAATACAATCAATCATCAAACATTTCAAATCAAATTAACGATCAACTAACTATGCACAATAATTTCCATTAAAAAAAATATTCAAATTTCAAATTCAAAATTTTCTTTTCTAAATTTGAAATATTTTTCTTAAAATATGAAACTAATTTGAAAAGTTTAATAGATTCTTTAAAGACAATCAAAAACTCAATTAAGAACAACCATCAAAGACAATCAAAACTCAATCAAGAACAATCATCAAACACAATTAATCAAATATAAAATATAATTAATCATCAAACACAATTAACAAACATTGAATATCAATCAAGCAAAGACAAACACATCAATCAAAAAACACAATCAATCAATCATCAAACACAATCAATCAAATTCAATCACAATCATCAAGAACAGTCTAAGCTCAAGTAAAAAACAAGCATCAAAAGTAATCAATCAAAGACAAGTGACCTGTTGGTATCATTTGATATCACTTGTTGGACTTGTTGATCAAGTGGCCTTTGTTGTCTCCATAAATCACATATTCACTTTTCTTGAGATTCATTTTTCTTGGGGAGAAATGTGGCCTTTGTTTGTGTCATACCCTAATTTCGTTCGGGAGTACTTATGGTCGGTCCTTGAACCTTGTTTGCTCCCTTCGGAACCCTCGAAACAAGCATCGTTGCATAATCCGTAAAGTTTCGTAACATTCTGGAAGGAAAACGAGCTTTTGTTGCGTAATCCGTAAAATTTTGCCACATTCTGGAAGGAAAACAGGTTTCATTGCGTAATCCGTAAAGTTCCGCAATGTTTTAGAAAGAAATCAATAAAAAAACACAAAAGGGGGTGCAAATAGAAACCAGGCCCACTTGAGCCTTTCTGAGGGTTCCAAAAGAAGGCGGTGCCTTCTGGTGGAAGTAACCAGGCGAGCTGGGCGGCAACCACTTCCCTCTTTTCTTCTATAAATAGGGGAATGAGGGTAGAGCAAATGGGTTCAGCCATTATGATATTGAGAAATATCTCGAAATTAGTGAAAAAATTGTTTCCGAGAAAAAAATCCAAGTCGAGGTCCTTCCGTAACGCTTTCGAGACGTTTCCGTAAACGATTTATTGGAGATTCTTCATCGTTCTTCACCATTCTTCGTTCGTTCTTCGTCGTTCTTCGGTCTTCAACCGGTGAGTTCCTAAAATCGAATCTATCAATTCATTTTATGCACCCTTAGTGGTTCCTACTTGTTTTGTGTACTTTTACTTTCATTACGTTTATTTTTCGTACCCCTTTTAACAAGCTTTTAATCGTTTATTTAAGCCGTTTCTCACCCAATAAATGATAAAATGAATTTCAACCGATCATTTGTGTTGTAATGTCGTTTAATAACTGTTAAAGCAAAATCTAACCAATCGTTCATGCTGAAACCTCGGTTAAACAAAAAAAAGAAAAATAATAATAATCAAAATATCTTTGAATAAAATAATAAAAAAAATCAATCGGACGTTTTTCTTTGGAAGTTTCCTTGAATGAATTGACTAATAACCAAAGTGAAGCTAAGGCTAAAATCAACTCACAAATCAAGCTTTGTCCGCAAAAATCACTAAAAAACCGTTTTAAGGTCCAACGCTTTAAGCGGTCCTCTTTGCTTTTATCGGTTAACATGGACCGTTCAAAAGCATAAAATCAACATGTAACTTTACCGCTTTTGCATGAACTACGTAGGTATGATTTCCTCATCGCAATTGAGGATACGTAGGAGTAAAAGCCCCGCTTTTCTCGACCACCCCAAGAGATCATTAATGGTTCAGCGCCTTAACGTTTCTCTCCTTTCAAAACCAATTTCACAATCAAGAGATCATTAATGGTCAAACGCCTTAATATTTCCCTCCTTTCAAAAGAATCAAAATATCATTTAATGGTCCAATGCCTTAAATGATTTTTGTTCGGTTAAAATCTATCTTGCGAAAAAAAGATAAAAACAACTTAACCAACGTTTAGTTCTAAAAGAACTACATAGGTTAGATTTCCTCATCGCAATTGAGGAATACGTAGGAGCAAGGGAAATACCCTTGTCGACCACAAAAAGATAAAAAAAATACAAAAAACATAAAAAAACATAAAAACACAAAAAGACACAAAAAAGGGAAAGTAAACCATTTTGAAGTCATATTTGCACACTTGATTAAAGGCTGCCGTCCCTTGTGACAGACGCGTGGGGTGCTAATACCTTCCCCATGCGTAAAAACAACTCCCGAACCTTTCACACTTAAAGTTCGTAGACCACACCTTTTTCGATTTTTTTGACGTTTTCCTTGAATAAACGTTGGTGGCGACTCCGCGCGCCTTTCTCCCTTGGAAGACGCACTCGTGAGCCCCGTGTCGCTCTCCCGCCGAAGGGTAGGTTGCGACAGTTTGTTGTCTTCATAAATCACATATCCACTTATCTTGGGGAAAATATCAATAAACTTTGATGCATTCCATATTTTTGGAGAAATTGCTATCAATGTATTGACTTTGCTCTTCTCCGTTTTCATAGTCTTTCATCATGATACTCAGACTTATGATTTTATTCTCTAAATCACTTGAAGAATTTATGACATTATCTTCCCAAGTGATGTATCCTTTCTTTTCTTTCTTCTCTTTGAAATTCCTCTTGTCAGATTTTTCATTCTTCTTTTGAAGACAGGACAATTGAATCTCATGTGCCTAGATTGATCACATTCAGCATTTTGGGGCTAAGGAGGAATCTTTTTCTTTCTTCTTTCATCATCATCTTCTTTCTTCTCTAGTTTTTTTATGTTGTTGCATTTCTCTCTACCATTGTGGGAATAAAGGAATCAAATTCAATGGCTTCCCATATCTTTAAATCTGTGGCTTCTTTAAAGATCTACATTCGAGTTTTCCAATAATGATAACCCTCACCATTGAACATAAGCCAACTTTTTTTTAACAAGAACTGGGCATTTTTTGTCAACCATGTTTGCTTGATTTTTTTTCTTTTCTTTTCCAACCATCCATTGTTTTTTAAGTAACTAACTACGGGTCTGGAAATATTAATCTTTACATTGTGGTATGTTCTTGGTGTTTTTGTGTGTATCATTTAAGAATAAGTTTCCATGGTTTCTATGTTTGTATCTGGAAAGTTAGGGGGGAAAGTGTATGACTGATGATCACATTTTACTCTTGTAGGGCATGATGTATACCTTGTAGGAGGTTGTGTTCGGGATCTTATACTAAAGCAAACACCAAAAGACTTTGACATTATAACTTCTACAGATCTTAAAAAGTTACCTTTATTTCCTATTTTATTTCTATTTTGATTTTCAAATTGTTGGTGTGTGTATATGGCAGTGTATTGGACAAATTTATGGATCAGAAGATAAGTTATTAGTAGTTAAAAGGGAAACATGTGTTTTTATATTGGCATTTGGTGCTCTTAACATGTGGATTATCCATAAAAACTAATTTATACAATCTCATTTCAGTCATTTTGAAAATTTAAATTTCTATTTTGGGTTTGGTGTATTCAGACCTTAACCTTGCATGGTGAACCTTGACTCAATTTATAGGGGAGGAAAACATTTTCATGGTGTGAGATAGTTGGTAAAAGGTTCCCAATGTCATGTTCATATGGATGGTACCATTGTTGAGGTTAGTATATTTCTGTTTTGCTTGAAACATTTTACATTTCATTAGAACTATCTCCATTGGGGTTTAGTTTTTCAAGGGAAACAACTCAATCTGTTAAAAATCTTTCATATTCAGTGTTAAGACTAAATAAGGTATTTAAAGTGATCTTCATCTCTGCTTCATTATATACACACATGAGTATATCCTGGCTTAGTTGCCCTTTTTATGTTTCAAAGTAGGCTTCTGATGGAAATAAATTATATGCTAGCTTATGAATCTGGTGAAGCTTCTTTGAGGCTATTATGGAGATTTGGACCTCTAGATACACTTCTCCCATTTCAGGTACATAATGATTCTCCATTTTTTATTTTTGAAAACACAGTCTTGGAATGCTAGCTTAATTCCGATTTGACATTACAGGCTGCTTATTTGGTTTGTGGTGGATTTCAAAGACGGGACAAAAGAACCAATTTGCTTTTGGTAACCTCATCCTTCTTTATGAAGTTTAGACTTTAAAACATGCAACAATTTATACTCTATTTTACTGGCATTAGGCTAGTGGGAATAACATACAGAAGACATCTTTCCTACACTAACTCACAACATGTTGGTTATCATATTTATCAAATTATGCATTAAAACATGTATATGTTTGGAAAGTAATATGAATAACTATTAAACCAGAACTACAACATGCTGATTGTTGAGTTCCTTGGTTCCACTTCCTGAAAAATGTTTATTTGTGTCAAACTCGTGGAATGGCTAGAGTAGTTATTCTCATAACTATGTGCTCATTCTTATTTGAATATTTTTAGGTTATGAACCATTAAAGACATCCCTCCTATTAAAGAGACAAAAGACCTTCAAGTTCTGAAAAGCTAATGGAAGGGGTGGGATTTTTTTTTTCTTTTTTCAATTTGAATATAGCTTATTAGATTATCTTAGGATAGTTCCATGTGTTACTAGAGTTTTTATCTGAATGAATAGAATCTTAGAACTACATTTGCATATTTTTTATTGGATCTTTTGGAATTTCGTCTATAGTCTTTCTTCTCCAATGTGGATAAACTTTTGGCACCAAATCGTCCATGTCATAGCAGCTTATGGTAAGATTTGTGCAACAACAAGGGTTGTTTCTTGCTTTACTCTTTTATGAGATGTTGTCTCTGGCCATGGTTTATTTCTTTGATTTTTTGGGGTTCACTAGGTTGTGCGTGTCTGGGACGCAAGATCAGGATCAAAGACTATAAAGCTAAGAGGGCATACAGATAACATCAGGGCTCTGCTTCTGGATTCGAGTGGCAGGTTTGTGGAGTGGATATCTAAGTTTAGTTGCAGTTTTTCAGTTTACAATTAAATTTTAAAATTGGTAACTTGCTTTTCCTCCTATTTATTTATAATTTCTTTATTATAATTCCTTCATAAATATACCTTTGTTGTACACTTAAACAGTTGGGGTATGGAGGGTCCTTGTTATTTGTGTGCGCTTGTTTCGTTTGTAATTTAGAGTTCCAGGAAAAAAAGTAATGAATGGTATTAGGCTAGCATTAAGAATTTGGATTTTATGTTCAACGAACCTTAGAAGTTAACTTATAGAGTGAGAAATTAAAGATTATCCCTTCATTATATGTATTGTTTTGACCCTATCTATACTTTTTTTTCAAAGCCATCTTATCACTACTTAAGGTCCATAATTTGTATTGTTTTCAAACACTTTTTTTTTATAATAATATTAGTTAAAATTTATTAAAAATTATAAAATTACTAGTAAAATTACTAATAAAGAACATATTACTAGAATTAAAAAAATAAGAAAAGAAAGTAGCAGAGGTTGAAATTCACTGCACTCGTTCAATGATAATTACTACCTAAAGTTTTGTATAAAGATTTAGAAATTTATTGAATTTTTATTTTTTTAAGAAATATTCTAATGTTATATTATTTTATTAGATTAAAAAATAATTGACCTAGTTTTAATTCTAAACGTCATATAATCTAAAACAAAAATGTTTTAAACAAGCGCACACAAATAACATGCAAATGCAACTTTTATTTGCAACCATGTGAAGGATCTTCAGTCCAGATCCTCACACAAGGGAAGCTAAGTGCCCCACGTATACTAAGAATTCACAAAGTAAGTTTTATATTTATATTAATTGACAATTGTTATTGATAATTGCATTAATAATCTTATGACAATGTATACAATAAGGTTTTTTAGATGTTGAGACTGAGCAAGTTCATGCTTTATTTTTTATAGTTAGCTTACCTTTCTATTCCTTGGTATGCCTTCTATAATATATATGCTAAGCTGATTGCAATTTTTAGTTTTCCATTATGATGTTTTCTTGAAGTTATTGAAAAAAAATATCTCGTTAGAATTATGTACTGTGCTTGTTGGTTTTAATTGCATTTACAAATTTACAACTTGGATTCATTTTTTAAAGAGATCTTGGATTCATTAATGCATGCTTCATTGCACACTACTATTGTATGATGATATAATTTAAATACATATCATTCCACGGTATATCATTTTACTAACGGTATATCATTTTACTATAAAATTACTTTTAAATTTATTTTTTTATCATAATTCTTTATTTTTTTGAAATTAAATATTCTAAGACGGTTGTCTTTAAGACTGTCTTAGAATGTGGTACATTCAAAGACGGTTGTCCTTAAGACCGTCTTAGAATGTATCACATTCTAAGACGGTGGTACATTCTAAGACGGTCTTGGGCAGGAATCCATCTTAGAATGTTATACATTCTACAACGGTTCAATACAACCGTCATCATAAACGTCAACACTTTCTACGATGCCTGATTCAACAACGGTCGACAACCGATGTAGTAAGCTACAAATAACCAATGTAGTAAACTTTAATTGTAGTAGTGGTTAGAGTAGGTGCACCAATTTAGGGCATGTTTGGCTAACTAGTTGTTGAAGAAAGTATTTTTGGGTGCTGAACATATTTTTGGAGACTAAATTCAATTTCATGATATTTTTGGTTTATCTCAAAAGTATGTTTGCACATTTACATTTTTTTTTCTAGAATGAGTTTTATAGAAATAAGACATGATGAGTTGCTCTTGTAAAATCAATTACTTTCTCTATTTTATTTTATGTTATAGATTTTCACACAAGTATTAATTAATATATATAATTAATATTTTAAATTTAATAAAAAATATTATGTAACTTTCTAATATACCCTTTATTTGTCTAAAAAAATTATTTTTTTTCTTCTTATTTTGTACACAATAACAACTACTCCCACTAAGGGTACTCTAGGAAAAAAAACATATAATACTTCATTGACTTCAAAGAAAATAGAATGGTGTTATTGAATTTTATGCTTTAGTAATTAATTGGTCTTTACATGTAATGCTTCATTGACTTCAAATAAAATAGAATGATGTTATTGAATTTTATGCATTAGTAATTAATTGGTCTTTAATGGAGATATTTAATCATTTCTAAGAAACTTCTTAACCATTGGTCAAACGTTAATTAATTCTTAATAAATCTTTGACTAATTACTTCTAATATTTATAATTAATTGGTATTTATTAGAAATATATAATTATGTCTTAGAAATTATTTAACCATTGGTCAAATGTTAATTAATTCTTAATAGATCTTTGACTAATGACTTACAATATTTAAAATTAATTGGTGTTTAATGGAAATATATAATTATCTCTTAGAAATTATTTAACCATTGGTCAAATGTTAATTAATTCTTAATAAATTATGACTAATTACATTCAGTATTTATAATTTTAGTTTAAGGGTTTATTTGTATGGTGGTGGCGACAACGACGATGACAATGTTGATAGTAGCGACAACGATATTGGTGTCAATACCAATGGTGGTGGTGCTGACATTGAGATAGTGTATTGGTGTTAGTGGTGGTGGCGATAGTGATAGCGTCATTGCTAGTAGTGATGATTGGTGGCAGTAGTGATGGTACTGATGACGGTGGTGGTGGTGGTGTTGTTAAGAATGGTCATTGTCAAATGTTGAGAGAATATGTTTTTTTAAAACCAAAAGAAAAATTCACAAATATTTTTTTTAGTTCAAATGAATGTAAAAGGTTTTAAAATCGAGTAAGAAATTATTTTAGCTCCATTTTTACCCAAATGCATTTTGTTTTTAAGATTATATCTGAAAGTCAAAAACCAAAATCTTGCAACCACCATAAACGAATCCTTAAGTAATTATGAATTTATATTACTTAATGAATCACCTCTAATTTCATTATTTCACATTCATCATAGTAATTAATATTAAATTTATTAATTTTATTTAAAAATTTCAAAACTTATATCTCTTTGCATAGATAGTTCAAGTTCAACCCATTTTATTCAACTAACTTAATTTTTAAGTCAAATTTAACTCATTTGGTTTATGAACAAAGTTGAATGAATCAATTAGTGCATTAGGCCTGAAACTAATTTCTAGTTGATTCACTTTATTACTAGCTTTAATTGTGTCTTTGATATTGATACTAAGGTCCTCAACACAACAAATATGGAAAATAAATATTGTAATAAATGTTATTAAAATCTCAATATTATTTAATTATAAACATTATATACATTAGTATTCTTTAATAAACACATTAATATTCCTTAATTATATATCACAAATATATTATTAAAAAATAGGGAAATTAAACGTTATTAAGTTGTTCATAGAGAAGATTTAGAATTATTAGTGTCTCATTGGTTGAAAAAATTATTTCTCAGCAAATGAGTAGTTTCATTATATTTAACCATCACTTAAACCAAATAATTCTATGCGTATTTTTTAAACACTACTAGAAAATACAGTTTTAACATCGGTTATTAAGGATTTTCAACATCGGTTAATAACCGATGTTGAAAGTAATACCGTTAACATCAGTTTTTCAAAACTGATGTTAACATAAAAATGACAACATCGATTTTTAAAAAAACCGATATTATAGAGTAAGAATTATAAACCAATGTTGTGAATGAAGCTTAACATTGGTTTTTGCAAAAACCCATGTTGTTCGTAAATATCAACATCGGTTTTTAGTAAAAACCGATGTTGTTTTTTGGATTTTTTTAATGTGTTATCTGTTTTTTTAATAACCCCAAATTAACCTGCAAATTTAAAAGCAGAACCACAGTAGATAATTGTCATTCTGTTCTCAAACAATTTTTAGCAGAAATTCCATAAAAATTGAATATTTACTATGAATTAAAAGAATATTTAATGTGCATATAAGATGAATTGTAAGAAATGTAAATTAACTAAACTAGAATTCCAAAATTACTTAAACACTAATTGTTTCATTTTTAACTTTCAAATAGTAGCTTGCCCACTAGATGCGAAGCGCCTTCAATCTCTCTAGTTCCAATAATCTAGTATCATTGAAATACTGCATGATATAATAAAACATAATTTAATAATATATAATACCAATTATAACAAAATGAGATACGTTTGAATTAAAAAATTACTGTTTCCCAATTATTCTTGAAACTTCCTAAGATTATAGTTGACATCCAGTGCATGACGTAACACTCACACTCAGTGCTTCCTTTTTGTCTATTACACTAAATACATTATGAAATTTAGATATTCAATGTTAAGTACAAATTAGTCTACACAATATTAAAATATAACTAGAAACATTGTTTAAATGACTTACTTTAACAACAATCCACCTAGCAGCAACCTTGGGTTTACTTTGTAGAGTATCATCAAATTCTTTCAAAGCACTATTCAATACAAACATGGATGCGTATTGTACAATTAAAATATTGATGTTCCCGACTAATGCTAATGTAAATGTATTGAAAAATATAATTGACCTGTTAATAATTTCTTTTAGGTAGTTGTTTGGCCTATTATGCAACGAACAAAACCAAATGATAACATTTTCCTTAGGCAAAATGATGACCATTTGCCAATGTGCACTGTAGTGGAGAACAATATAAGTTATTATACTATTATACATCATTTAAATTCATTTGTTCAGTTTAACTTACCCATTCAAGTAGGCTCCTAGGTACACATCCCTTTTTGAATTCTGCATCCAGTTCTTAATATAACTATTTGATTGAAATTGTGATTGCCCAAATCTCTGTATGGACTATGGCTCGAGGAATCCATACACATCGACATTCCCTACTCGCATACTTGTCTCAGTCATATGCTTATTGTTGTTAAAATAAAGTAAATTATGTATGAATTTAGAACAATAAGTTACGTAATAAGCAATAATGTAAAGTGACTTACAGAATCCACAATTGTATAACAGAGATGTTGAGACATTGACCACCGTGTGCTATTTCAGACAGATCTTCATGCTTTATGTACAAGGGAAAGTTGTCATTAAACACCCCAAACATGGTAGCATCCCACATAACCTGCAACGGCTCTAGAAAAAGTTGTGGGATGGTCAATGTCATCAGATATAGGGGAACATCAACATCATGATCCAGGTTATCTGCAAGTTTTTCTGATCCCACAACTTCCTATTTATCCAACACAGTTAATTAAGATAATTTAATGACAGTGAACACTTTAATTGGAAAAAAACATTTAATGACAATGAAATACCTATTCTGATAAATGCTTGACAAGATGTGTCAGCCAAGCAACGAAGGTGTTAAGTGCCTACTCCACTAACTGAACCTCTTGAATGGGTACAGGAATGAGAGCATATGCATCTCTAACTTCCTAAACACCAACCTTGACTTGATCATTGCGCAAAGGGATGTTATGAATGGTTGTCGACCACTCATAAAGTCTTCCTAGGGCAACCAGGCGGGGAGGATTTTCTTCGATGTATAACCTGCATTTCTCTAAGTCACCTGTGTCTGGGTCATTCCCTGAGGGATCAACACAACTCTCCTTTGTGTTGATATGAGCAGCTGAAGGACCAACTTCAGGCTTAGGAGACAGTGCGAGTCCCTGTGATTGCATCTGCGATTGAAACTGGGATTACATCTGGCTGAAGGACAACATTATTTGTCGAGTCATTTTTTCTATGATCGACTCTTCCAGTTGGTCCCTGATTTTTTGCGTCAGCTGCTCCAGGTCTTCAGGAGCCATGGACGAAGACGTGCAGGAGGTCCTTGGAGCCAGTCCAAAGTATTGTTTGATCGTGACACAGGCTCCAACAGCACGTAGACGACCAGGGTGTTCTAGTCGCCCAATGGCAGTAGTCAGTACATCCTGACATCCATGGGCGATAAAGGAACCTTGTGAGGCCTACTTCTCCAAGGAATCCTGTGACAAACACATTTATTGGTTTACTTAATCAAACAATAAACATAAATAATTGCAATTGACAATTGAAAGTGACTTACAATCTTGTCAGCAATTTCCTTTGCTACCTGAGACATCATTTGGCCAGTTTTCTTGGCGCGGGCCATCTTCTAATTCACATGTCGTCTGATGGGAGATGGAGGATCAGTGACGGTGTTAGTGCTTCCAAATTTAGCAGCTTCCTCTATTTGTTTCTTTTTCTTCTCCTCCATCAACTTGTTTTCTAGAAATTCATAACCCCCACGAGACAACACATGAAGGGCAATGCTTTGTTTCTGAATGGCCTGTGCCTTCTTTCGCATATCCTTTAAAAATTAAACATTATCCAAAGTTATCATTATTGAAAATAATAAGTAAATTTGAAGTTTAAAACAATGAAAATCACAAAGTTACATCCCACGAAGGGTCTCTACGGCTCTAACAAAATTGGCTCCACTTTTCCTTGCTAATGCTGTACTTTTCGCAAATAGTGTCATTGACACCGTCCTTGTCGGCTGCAAGTGCCCATTTCAACTTCAAATCAAACTTGAACTGTCTCCACTGCTCCCCCACAGTCTAAAGTATTTTATTTTTTGTCCTCAAATCAGATGCTTTAGGGATATCAAAGTCATCCTGACAAACAAAAATTACATTTTATTGTTAGTGAATTACAATTTTATTATTAATCAACAACATGCAGCATTTAAGTAAAATACCTGAATCTCCTCCCTTATCAAATCGTTCTGGGCAGCAGGGACTTGTTTCCAATTCTCGTATGTCACATCCACCTTATCGCGAGCGATGATCCCCAAATATGTTCTTAACTTCTTTCTATGGGGACCGTCGACTTTCCCAATTGTAGGATCCACATGGACCAGGGGTCTCTCTGCCCCAACTAGTCTAGTAACCAATGATCTCAGCTGGGTCACTTTTCTTGTCCTCTTCATGGTAGAAGGTGAATGTGATGTTGAATCAGTAGGAGGAAGAGGAGGAGGGGGGGGAGCTAGGTGATGTAGCCATTTGCCTGTTAAGAAAAAAACATTAATTTTTAAAATGATCATAAAACTATTTTATGTTATGTAACTGAACAAACAGAAATGAAGTACATATAAAAAAATTACATTAGATGATGTTAATTAATTCCCTTTCATCATGATCATTATGATTTGCATGAACAATATCGGTCCGTACACCGATATTGTTGTCAATCCACTTACATTTGAAAACACAGATAGTGAATTTGACATAGTTAAGCTCCCAGATTTCTTCAACGAAACTAAAGTAAGGGATGGAAGTTGCACAAGGATTGTCATCATGTACACTAGCGAAGTGTTGAGATTCAGCCCTTAGGGTAACCCCACTGTTTTGCATTGTACTTTTCTCATCTTGTGCTTTTGTATAGAAGGAATACTTGTTTATATCGTATCCTTGCGAAGTTATAACATTTCTTTTAGGCCCATCTACTAGCTTTCTTAATGTTTCAAAAGCATTCTCGTCACCAAAGATTGTATCTTTAAACCAATTTAGGAAAGTCTTGTTATGCTCTTTGAACACCCTGTTCTTCGACATTTTTGGATTACTTTCCTTCTCTAAACCTTCATGGTGAAGTATGTATGGCAAAACTTCATTACTGTTATTCAATATATACAAATGAACTTGTTGCAAATCTTCTACACTTGGAGTGATAACATGCAGTCCTTTTGAACCCTTACCTCCCACTCTTTCGTCATGCCGAGACTCGAGAAGCCCAATAGGTTTTGCCTTTTCAATGTACTGTGAACAAAATTCAATAGCTTATTCTACAATTTACCTTTCCATAATAGATGTTTTCGGATGGTGTAGATTCTTTGTATATCCTTTTAAGATCTTCATGTATCAGTCAACCAGGCACATCCACCACAAATAAACAGGACCACAACATTTGATTTCTCTTACCAGATGAACAATTAAGTGAACCATGATGTCAAAGAAAGTAGGAGGAAAATACATCTCCAACTGACACAATATAATGACACCCTCGTTTTCCACCTCATCTAACATGACAGGATCAAGGACTTTGCTACATATGGCATTGAACAATAAGCACAACCGAGTTATGGCAAGCCTGACTTTGTTAGGCAAAATGTCTCGTATGGCCACGACTAACAATTGTTGCATCAAGACGTGTCGATTGTGAGACTTTAAGCCTACCAACTTAAGATCTTTCAACTGCACAAGGCTCTTAATATTTGAAGAGAATCCTTGTGGGACTTTGACACGGTGCAGACACTGACAAAAACTCATCTTCTCTTTTCTAGACAAAGTATGACAAGCTGGAGGCAAGTATATTTTTTTACCATCAGACCTTGGATGTAACTGGGCTCGTATACCCATCTCAGCTAGATCTTGACAAGTATTCAAACCATCTTTCGTCTTGCCTTGAATGTTAAGGATCATCCTAATGACACTATCACATACATTTTTCTCTACATGAATAACATCAATACAATGTCTAACATCTAGATTGGACCAGTATGGAAGATCAAACAAAATCAACCTTTTCTTCCATATGCAAGTCTTACTTTTTTTCCTTCTTTTGTGTCTTTCCAAATATAGTATTCAAGTGTTGAACCTGCTGAAAGACCTGGTGACCAGTTAAATGTATCAACGCACTTTCATGCTCTTGACTTCCATTAAATGCTTTTTTCAATCACCAATAAGGGTGACAAGGTTTCAGAAAACATCGATGCCTAGTGTATACTATTTTTCTACCATGTTTTAGTTGTATGTAGTTTGTGTCTTCTTCACAGATGGGGCATGCATAATGGCCCTTAACACTATACCCGCTCAAATTCCCATATGCTAGAAAGTCATTAATGGTACAAAAAAGCATTACAAGCAAATGAAAAGTCTCATTTCGAAACCCATCAAACACTGAAACCCCATCATCCCATAACTTTGTCAAGTCTTCCATCAAGGGACTAAGATAAACATCAATGTCATTTCCTGGTTGTCCTGGGCCCGATATCATCATAGACAACATCATGTATTTTCGCTTCATGCACAACCAAGGAGGCAAGTTGTAAATTACTAGCAAAATTGGCCACGAACTGTGTTGAGTGCTTAAACTACCATATGGATTCATTCCATCAGTGGAAAGTCCAAGCCTAAGATTTCTTGCCTCTTTGCTGAAATCCAAATACAAACGATCAATCTTCTTCCACTAGGAGGAATCAGCCGGATGATGGAGCATTCCATCGTAGTTTCTCCCATTTGCATGCCATGTAAGGTCTTTTGCATCGTCTCCATTAGTAAACAAGTAATAAAACAACATCAAAAGTTTAGAAAAAACATTTGTACCTGTGATGATGAGTAGCACGGTCCAAAAATAGAGCAGCAATCCAATAAAGAGCTCAATCGCCACCTACATCAATCATTATTCCCAAAAACATTATTATTATTATTATTATTATTATTATTATTATTATTATTATCATTATTTGTGGCTACTGGTACAAATAAACTTAACATTTCAATGAATCAAATGACTCTCATTTTTTTTAAAGAAAATTATACATTTCAATGATTTCATAGACTCAACAGATTGAATCTAGTCACTTTCTAACTCTTTTCCAAGGTGCCATTTGTTTTTCAATAACAATGACCACAAATAGAATAACCAATAACTGTCATTCATGATGAAAGGACATAAGATTCCAGAGATCAAATCTAATTCAAGAAACATGATGCAGACAACTCAACAGAAAAAAACACAATACATTGAAATTATATAAGAAATTCCATACTTGACTTTGCAATAATCAAGAGTAACATTATGGATAATCATGCAACATGCCAGGCTATTCTTTTAAACTCTATGGTAAATTCAGGAAACTACACATTCAAGAATCACAAAGATAAAGAAAGTAAAATAGAAAGAAAATGAAAAAAAAATTAGAAGTCCCAATGCACACTAGGAAACTTGGCAAGTTTTTAAGTTCTAGTGTCTGATAGTAACCTAATGAATTATATGTATGTGTGTGTATATATATATATATATATATGACATACTGAGATAAAGGACAGGACTAGTCAATGTTTAATGAGAGCAATGTTGTTTCTTCTAGGAACACTATTTTCTTTGTATGTTACTGAAAATCTAACAAACTTTTCAAAGATCATTCACCTGTACAAGGTAGAGCGACTAAAATTACGTCTATGGAACTTGACAACACGTTCAAATGACCAACACAAGATGGGGATCAAAGCAACTGCAACATAAGAAAAACAAATTAAAAAGGCAGGACATGGAAGTGACATAAAGGAATGGTAATATAAATTTTCACTGCTTAGTAACTTTGTTGGAGCTAGCAACATAACATCTAATTCTATAATTTTTTATCCTTGTCAAAAGGTTTTAATTCAACTCCTTTTTTTCTTAAAGGGTCATTTTCCTTTACTTAAAGCACAGGGGGATGGGTACCCCTACCCTATGTTAAAAATCAAGTTCAACATCAAAAAAACAAAATACGTTTGTTTAGTAAAGTACTTGGGACTATTGAATTTGTCTCAGCATAGGGTGCTTCATCTGTTTACCATGCTATGGAGACTACAAATGCTGAAGTCACCAAATTAAGGGAAACAGAGCTCTACCCTTAACTCATTAAGCTTGTCAAAGGGTTAGTGTTCTCTTCTTTAATAGTACACTATAATACTATATATTTGAAATTTCCCTTGAATATTTTTCTTCTTCATAATTAATACACTACTAATGAGTTTCTTAGCCACAAATAGTCATGGTATGGACATGGGGTGAATCTATCTAGCAACCAAATGATAACACTGCAGTAACAATTGATGTTAATCCACTGTGTTTGAATTGTTGGAGTAAAAGTAGGATAAGTTATCAGAAATGCATGTAGTAGGCAGTGGAACTAGAATTTATGATGCTTTCAGTTTGGTATTTGTACATGCGTAGTAGTATAATACTGCTTTTGATTTGACTGTTGTTTATTGATCTTACTTTGCATTTGTTTTTAACTTGCTTTCCTCTAGTCAGTACTGACATCCCATGACTTTAACATGTACTATCTATACAACTAGAATCTCATTTTGATAAAGTTCTTTAGAATAAGGGCTTATATTGGTTCTAAACCTAGTGTTCACATAACTTGCAACAGCAACAATGTTACACCACTTGCATACAAATTACACTCAAATATATGTCCCCTAATAACAAGTTGGACCTACTTCATTTTTAAGAAGAACATAGTTATTAGTCCCCAGTTTGAATCAATACAAATTATTAACAGCATCACCCTTTTGGGATCTAAGCTCAAGAGGATCCCGTGGACAACCTCAAACAATCTCCAGCTTCTTATTTGCATAATAGAGAGAAAACACAAAGGGTATGCAGACTAGAAGCGAATTGCTGAGACATGTGTTGGTGTTGTGAGCCAATGCTGTTACCCCAATGCTACCATTACTTTTGTAGTTGTGCAAAAGAGGCATCACACAAGGTTGTTTCCCTTTGAAACTGACCAGTCTTTAACTAAAAAAAAAACAATTTTCTATATGAAAACATTCCTCTAGGGACTGCGGTTGATTTTGTGATCACTCATCCAAAGTAGTTTGACTTCTATCTTTGTAGCCATTGGGGTGTTAAAGGAACAAGTAGGCCAACTCACTACCATGTCTTGAGGGATGAAAACCAATTTACTTCTGATGAACTTCAAAAACTGGTTTACAACTTGTGCTACACTTTTGTTAGGTGTACTAAGCCAATTTCTTTGGTGCCTCCTACATATTATGCACATTTTGATGTAGCTCAATGTGGAGCTTGTAGGCCTTGGATCTTCTTCATCAATGGATTCCTTTGCTTCTTGAGGTCTAATTGCAGCGGAATGGAGAAGGAGAAAGATGAATGGAGACGCCACTTCAAGTAGAAGATGAGTCTAGAAGAAGCTCACCACCACAGGAAGCCATGGATAAGAGCTTGAAGGTAGATGAAGATGAATGAAGGGAGAGAAAGAGAAGAGCACGAAATTTAGTGCCTCTAAAGAAGTCTGAACTTTGAAGTTTAATTCTCAAATGATCAAAGTTGAAAAAAACGCACACAAAATTGGAGGGAAATTTGAATTTCACTTGAATTTGAAATTGAATTTGTGTTGCCAAAATTTCACTATGATTAGGGAATTTCAGTTATGGTTCAGCCCACTAATCCAAGATCAAGTCTAAGATTCTCCACTAAGTGTGCTTAGGTGTCATGAGGCATGTAAAGCATGAAAGACATGCACAAAGTGTGACTATATGATGTGGCAATGGGGTGTAGCAAGCAAATGCTCACCTCCCCCTCTAAAATTTAATTGGATTGGGCTTCTCCCAATTCAATTAAATTTATTTCCCAACACACACATCAAATATTCACTTAATGCATGTGAAATTACAAAACTACCCCTAATACAAAAACAAGTCTAGGTGCCCTAAAATACAAGGGCTGAAAAATCCTACATTTCTAGGGTACCCTACCTACATTATGGAGCCCTAAATACAAGGACCAAAAATAATAAAATCCTAATCAAATATGTACCAATTATAAAACAAATTTCAAGCCAAAATAATAACCACACTTCCCTTTCACTTTTTTTTCTTGGACACTGATTTTTCTGCCAAATTGTGTGATTTTTATTATTTTTTCCTTTAATCCAAATTGCTTGTTTCTTTTTTTATAATTTTGGTCCGGATGTGAAGAAAATTCAGTAAACATTTCAGCTCAAAAAACGTAGTGAACAATTCCCAGTAATTTATACAAGTTTGTATGTTCAAGCTGCCAGCACCAGCGATTTCAACCTAGAAATCAAGAGTAGTGTTTATGTTGCTTAAGGCTTGGATAGTTACAATTAGTGTTTGCTTATGCTCAATTATCTTGAATAACACAATTCAAGAGAGCTTAAGACTTATTTTGATTCACAAATCCAGCCACAACTCAGCACCACAACTCAACTTCATCATAGACATCATGTAGGAAACTTAGAAAAAAAAAAGAGTTCAACAACAAGACTACTTCTAGGAATTGATTTAGAACATGTTATGAACTAAATAACATGCATGAATTAGACTCAAAATTCAAAAGATAGGCTATGCATGACAAGAATACATGAACAAATGTATCTAGAATTCAATCAACAAAATAAAAATTCAACACAAACTTAGAACATAATTGTTGGACCTTGTGGCCTCAATAATCTTAAGAGGGATAGGCTTAGAATGCAGAAGAAGCAACAACAATCAATTTAATAATGTTCTATAAATATGCAAGGCAAAATTGATTGCAATAACATAAATGAGATAAGGGAAGAGAGAATGCAAACACAGTTTTATACTGGTTCGGCCACAACCCGTGCCTACGTCCAGTACTCAAGCAACCCACTTGAGATTTCCACTATCTTTGTAAAATCCATTACAAAGTCTGAACCACACAGGGACAACCCATCCCTTGTGTTCAGGAATCCTTTACAACAAGAGACTCACAGTCTCTTAACCAATCTCATTGAATAAGAAGAATGGAAGAAGAATTCTCTCTTCAAGAGAAGAATATTACAATGAAGATCATGTAAGAATCCTTATAGATTTTGCAAGTGTTTGATCAAGGATTTCTTGAGAGAGCATTTGACAATGAAGTTCTTTTGGAATCTCTCTCATTGTCTTTTGAGAGGATAAGACATTTTTGCCAAGCAAAACTCTCTGCCTAAAATTCGTGCCCAAGTCACCTATTTATAGGCCTTTGATGGCCATTCACAAATCTAATGAAAAGATGTGACTGTTGGCAGATTTTCTGAAAACTTTCCACTGGTAATCGATTACAATGTTTGTGTAATCGATTACACAGTTATAATTTGAAGGGTTATGACTTTTGAATTTGAATTTCCAAAGTTTCGTTGCTGGTAATCGATTACAGACATATGGTAATCGATTACATATTGAAAATTCAAATTCAAAACATTTTTCAACAGCTATTTCTCAACCCTGTCTTCTGGTAATCGATTACACTTCCTGGTAATCGATTACCAGATCCTTGCATGTCTTGAAAGCACATTGTTTTAAGGCAAGGCTTGGTCTTTAGTGAATCTTGAAACAAGGCTTTGTTTGTTGAAGCAATCTTGAATTATTCTTGAAGCAAATGCTTATCATTTGAAGCAGCCTTGTTAGATTCTTCTTTGACATCATCAAAATCATGTATACATACATTCACAATAATGTGACAATTACTATGACTAAACATGACTCTAAGACAACATGGATTAAGTGATTTACACTTAGATTTTTGTGTTTTTTTTTTCTAATCAATATTTTGGAAGAAAATTTAGATCTAAGGTTCAGCACAAGAATATTATGAATGAAAAATGAAAGAATCTAAAATCAACACAAAAACATGATTCAAGAGTAGATCTACAAAATTTGAACCATAGAAATGCAAGAACAAGTTTAGATCTAAGATTTAATCGGTTTATTTTTTTTTTTGAATCTACTCTAAACAGCACCAAACCACTAGACAATGGAGGATATACATGGAGAATAAGATGAAGAACAAGGAATTAAAGAGAATTCACCAAACAAAAAGATAGAGGAAGCAAAAGAACATCACCTAGATGAAGATGCTCTTGATACCACATGATGTGGCTCCATGTGGAGCTTGTAGGCCTTGTGTCGCAACGTGCCCTTCGCGGGCGAGCGAGGGCGAGGCTCACGGGTGCGCTTTCCAAAGGAGGAAAGATGCGCGGAGTCGCCACCAACGTTTATTTGTGGAAAACGTCGGAAAAACCGAAGGAAACCGGTCAAAATGAAAATTCTAAGTCCGGGAGTTGTATTTACGCCTGAGGAAGGTATTAGCACCTCTCACGTTTGTCTCAAAGGACAACAACCTATTTTTTAGAATTGTGGAATTGTGTTATCTTAACTTTTATTTCTTTTTATTTTTTGAGGTCGACAAAAGCGGGGCTCTTGCTCCTACGTAACCTCCTTTGGAGAGGAAATCAGACCTACGTAGTTCTTCCTTATGCATGGATCAAGTGATTCTCTTTACTTGAAAGGTGATCATTTTAAGGCATTGGACCTTAAAAATGATCCATTTTACTTGGTAAGAAACTGAAATGATAAACTTTCAAAATCCTATTTTTGTGGACGAGCTTGACTAGGCGAGTTGATTTTAGCCTTAGTTTCACTTTAGTTATTGGTCAATTCAATTAAGAATGAGAAATCCCAAAGAGAAAACGTCCGATTGATTTTTCGCTTTTATTTTACTAAAAGGTATTTTTTTGATTATTATATTATTATTTTACCTCCTTTTTTGATTTCCAACGTGGTTACGGCGCGACCGAACGGTCGGAATTCATTTCAAACGAAAGTAACGGATGATACAATTCAAACGATCGGTGGAAATTTATTTTATTTTTAGATTAGGCGAGAAATGACTTAAATAAATGGCTTAAGCACGTCAAAAGGGGGTATAAAAAGTAAATGAAAACGAGAATGAAAATACATGAAACACAATGTGGACCTACCACGGGTACATATAATGAATTGAAAAGCTTGGTTTGAGGTACTTACCCGTTGAAGACTGAAGAAAACGAAGAACGAATGATGAATCTCTGAAGAACGGTCGAGAATCTTCATGTAATTACTCACGGAAA